>NW_026553619.1:0-6820 GCF_027596085.1 Anoplopoma fimbria | reverse complement strand
TGTATAGACGAAAGAGCAAAGCGTGGTGATATAGTATCTTTAAAAGGACCTTTGGTAGGCACAATATTTGCTTACGGCCATACCACCCTGAACACGCCCGATCTCGTCTGATCTCGGAAGCTAAGCAGGGTCGGGCCTGGTCAGTACTTGGATGGGAGACCGCCTGGGAATACCAGGTGCTGTAAGCTTTTTTCACTCCTCTTTACAAAAAGCAGAGGGCGCTGCTGCTTTTTCAGTGGACACCGACAGGGTGGGAAGGAAATAGCTAGATCATGACTTGCCGGTATAGAAATGACACAAATCCAGTTAAATGATGGCTTTCATCATTCCTAAGCTCATCGATCATTTTCTTTTCAATTTTATGCTAACGTATTCTACATTTCAACAGTAAATATTAATATTTTTACTGCACTACATTTGTGATCCTTATAGCCACTTTGTACATTCTGATTTGACATTTAAAAGCTGTGAGTGTGTCTGGCAAATCTGCAGGCGCTCCCTGTATAGACGAAAGAGCAAAGCGTGGTGATATAGTATCTTTAAAAGGCCCTTTGGTAGGCACAATATTTGCTTACGGCCATACCACCCTGAACACGCCCGATCTCGTCTGATCTCGGAAGCTAAGCAGGGTCGGGCCTGGTCAGTACTTGGATGGGAGACCGCCTGGGAATACCAGGTGCTGTAAGCTTTTTTCACTCCTCTTACAAAAAGCAGAGGGCGCTGCTGCTTTTTCAGTGGACACCGACAGGGTGGGAAGGAAATAGCTAGATCATGACTTGCCGGTATAGAAATGACACAAATCCAGTTAAATGATGGCTTTCATCATTCCTAAGCTCATCGATCATTTTCTTTTCAATTTTATGCTAACGTATTCTACATTTCAACAGTAAATATTAATATTTTTACTGCACTACATTTGTGATCCTTATAGCCACTTTGTACATTCTGATTTGACATTTAAAAGCTGTGAGTGTGTCTGGCAATCTGCAGGCGCTCCCTGTATAGACGAAAGAGCAAAGCGTGGTGATATAGTATCTTTAAAAGGCCCTTTGGTAGGCACAATATTTGCTTACGGCCATACCACCCTGAACACGCCCGATCTCGTCTGATCTCGGAAGCTAAGCAGGGTCGGGCCTGGTCAGTACTTGGATGGGAGACCGCCTGGGAATACCAGGTGCTGTAAGCTTTTTTCACTCCTCTTTACAAAAGCAGAGGGCGCTGCTGCTTTTTCAGTGGACACCGACAGGGTGGGAAGGATATAGCTAGATCATGACTTGCCGGTATAGAAATGACACAAATCCAGTTAAATGATGGCTTTCATCATTCCTAAGCTCATCGATCATTTTCTTTTCAATTTTATGCTAACGTATTCTACATTTCAACAGTAAATATTAATATTTTTACTGCACTACATTTGTGATCCTTATAGCCACTTTGTACATTCTGATTTGACATTTAAAAGCTGTGAGTGTGTCTGGAAATCTGCAGGCGCTCCCTGTATAGACGAAAGAGCAAAGCGTGGTGATATAGTATCTTTAAAAGGCCCTTTGGTAGGCACAATATTTGCTTACGGCCATACCACCCTGAACACGCCCGATCTCGCCTGATCTCGGAAGCTAAGCAGGGTCGGGCCTGGTCAGTACTTGGATGGGAGACCGCCTGGGAATACCAGGTGCTGTAAGCTTTTTTCACTCCTCTTTACAAAAAGCAGAGGGCGCTGCTGCTTTTTCAGTGGACACCGACAGGGTGGGAAGGAAATAGCTAGATCATGACTTGCCGGTATAGAAATGACACAAATCCAGTTAAATGATGGCTTTCATCATTCCTAAGCTCATCGATCATTTTCTTTTCAATTTTATGCTAACGTATTCTACATTTCAACAGTAAATATTAATATTTTTACTGCACTACATTTGTGATCCTTATAGCCACTTTGTACATTCTGATTTGACATTTAAAAGCTGTGAGTGTGTCTGGAAATCTGCAGGCGCTCCCTGTATAGACGAAAGAGCAAAGCGTGGTGATATAGTATCTTTAAAAGGCCCTTTGGTAGGCACAATATTTGCTTACGGCCATACCACCCTGAACACGCCCGATCTCGTCTGATCTCGGAAGCTAAGCAGGGTCGGGCCTGGTCAGTACTTGGATGGGAGACCGCCTGGGAATACCAGGTGCTGTAAGCTTTTTTCACTCCTCTTTACAAAAAGCAGAGGGCGCTGCTGCTTTTTCAGTGGACACCGACAGGGTGGGAAGGAAATAGCTAGATCATGACTTGCCGGTATAGAAATGACACAAATCCAGTTAAATGATGGCTTTCATCATTCCTAAGCTCATCGATCATTTTCTTTTCAATTTTATGCTAACGTATTCTACATTTCAACAGTAAATATTAATATTTTTACTGCACTACATTTGTGATCCTTATAGCCACTTTGTACATTCTGATTTGACATTTAAAAGCTGTGAGTGTGTCTGGAAATCTGCAGGCGCTCCCTGTATAGACGAAAGAGCAAAGCGTGGTGATATAGTATCTTTAAAAGGCCCTTTGGTAGGCACAATATTTGCTTACGGCCATACCACCCTGAACACGCCCGATCTCGTCTGATCTCGGAAGCTAAGCAGGGTCGGGCCTGGTCAGTACTTGGATGGGAGACCGCCTGGGAATACCAGGTGCTGTAAGCTTTTTTCACTCCTCTTTACAAAAAGCAGAGGGCGCTGCTGCTTTTTCAGTGGACACCGACAGGGTGGGAAGGAAATAGCTAGATCATGACTTGCCGGTATAGAAATGACACAAATCCAGTTAAATGATGGCTTTCATCATTCCTAAGCTCATCGATCATTTTCTTTTCAATTTTATGCTAACGTATTCTACATTTCAACAGTAAATATTAATATTTTTACTGCACTACATTTGTGATCCTTATAGCCACTTTGTACATTCTGATTTGACATTTAAAAGCTGTGAGTGTGTCTGGAAATCTGCAGGCGCTCCCTGTATAGACGAAAGAGCAAAGCGTGGTGATATAGTATCTTTAAAAGGCCCTTTGGTAGGCACAATATTTGCTTACGGCCATACCACCCTGAACACGCCCGATCTCGTCTGATCTCGGAAGCTAAGCAGGGTCGGGCCTGGTCAGTACTTGGATGGGAGACCGCCTGGGAATACCAGGTGCTGTAAGCTTTTTTCACTCCTCTTTACAAAAAGCAGAGGGCGCTGCTGCTTTTTCAGTGGACACCGACAGGGTGGGAAGGAAATAGCTAGATCATGACTTGCCGGTATAGAAATGACACAAATCCAGTTAAATGATGGCTTTCATCATTCCTAAGCTCATCGATCATTTTCTTTTCAATTTTATGCTAACGTATTCTACATTTCAACAGTAAATATTAATCTTTTTACTGCACTACATTTGTGATCCTTATAGCCACTTTGTACATTCTGATTTGACATTTAAAAGCTGTGAGTGTGTCTGGAAATCTGCAGGCGCTCCCTGTATAGACGAAAGAGCAAAGCGTGGTGATATAGTATCTTTAAAAGGCCCTTTGGTAGGCACAATATTTGCTTACGGCCATACCACCCTGAACACGCCCGATCTCGCCTGATCTCGGAAGCTAAGCAGGGTCGGGCCTGGTCAGTACTTGGATGGGAGACCGCCTGGGAATACCAGGTGCTGTAAGCTTTTTTCACTCCTCTTTACAAAAGCAGAGGGCGCTGCTGCTTTTTCAGTGGACACCGACAGGGTGGGAAGGAAATAGCTAGATCATGACTTGCCGGTATAGAAATGACACAAATCCAGTTAAATGATGGCTTTCATCATTCCTAAGCTCATCGATCATTTTCTTTTCAATTTTATGCTAACGTATTCTACATTTCAACAGTAAATATTAATATTTTTACTGCACTACATTTGTGATCCTTATAGCCACTTTGTACATTCTGATTTGACATTTAAAAGCTGTGAGTGTGTCTGGCAATCTGCAGGCGCTCCCTGTATAGACGAAAGAGCAAAGCGTGGTGATATAGTATCTTTAAAAGGCCCTTTGGTAGGCACAATATTTGCTTACGGCCATACCACCCTGAACACGCCCGATCTCGTCTGATCTCGGAAGCTAAGCAGGGTCGGGCCTGGTCAGTACTTGGATGGGAGACCGCCTGGGAATACCAGGTGCTGTAAGCTTTTTTCACTCCTCTTTACAAAAAGCAGAGGGCGCTGCTGCTTTTTCAGTGGACACCGACAGGGTGGGAAGGAAATAGCTAGATCATGACTTGCCGGTATAGAAATGACACAAATCCAGTTAAATGATGGCTTTCATCATTCCTAAGCTCATCGATCATTTTCTTTTCAATTTTATGCTAACGTATTCTACATTTCAACAGTAAATATTAATCTTTTTACTGCACTACATTTGTGATCCTTATAGCCACTTTGTACATTCTGATTTGACATTTAAAAGCTGTGAGTGTGTCTGGAAATCTGCAGGCGCTCCCTGTATAGACGAAAGAGCAAAGCGTGGTGATATAGTATCTTTAAAAGGCCCTTTGGTAGGCACAATATTTGCTTACGGCCATACCACCCTGAACACGCCCGATCTCGTCTGATCTCGGAAGCTAAGCAGGGTCGGGCCTGGTCAGTACTTGGATGGGAGACCGCCTGGGAATACCAGGTGCTGTAAGCTTTTTTCACTCCTCTTTACAAAAAGCAGAGGGCGCTGCTGCTTTTTCAGTGGACACCGACAGGGTGGGAAGGAAATAGCTAGATCATGACTTGCCGGTATAGAAATGACACAAATCCAGTTAAATGATGGCTTTCATCATTCCTAAGCTCATCGATCATTTTCTTTTCAATTTTATGCTAACGTATTCTACATTTCAACAGTAAATATTAATATTTTTACTGCACTACATTTGTGATCCTTATAGCCACTTTGTACATTCTGATTTGACATTTAAAAGCTGTGAGTGTGTCTGGAAATCTGCAGGCGCTCCCTGTATAGACGAAAGAGCAAAGCGTGGTGATATAGTATCTTTAAAAGGCCCTTTGGTAGGCACAATATTTGCTTACGGCCATACCACCCTGAACACGCCCGATCTCGTCTGATCTCGGAAGCTAAGCAGGGTCGGGCCTGGTCAGTACTTGGATGGGAGACCGCCTGGGAATACCAGGTGCTGTAAGCTTTTTTCACTCCTCTTTACAAAAAGCAGAGGGCGCTGCTGCTTTTTCAGTGGACACCGACAGGGTGGGAAGGAAATAGCTAGATCATGACTTGCCGGTATAGAAATGACACAAATCCAGTTAAATGATGGCTTTCATCATTCCTAAGCTCATCGATCATTTTCTTTTCAATTTTATGCTAACGTATTCTACATTTCAACAGTAAATATTAATATTTTTACTGCACTACATTTGTGATCCTTATAGCCACTTTGTACATTCTGATTTGACATTTAAAAGCTGTGAGTGTGTCTGGAAATCTGCAGGCGCTCCCTGTATAGACGAAAGAGCAAAGCGTGGTGATATAGTATCTTTAAAAGGACCTTTGGTAGGCACAATATTTGCTTACGGCCATACCACCCTGAACACGCCCGATCTCGTCTGATCTCGGAAGCTAAGCAGGGTCGGGCCTGGTCAGTACTTGGATGGGAGACCGCCTGGGAATACCAGGTGCTGTAAGCTTTTTTCACTCCTCTTTACAAAAAGCAGAGGGCGCTGCTGCTTTTTCAGTGGACACCGACAGGGTGGGAAGGAAATAGCTAGATCATGACTTGCCGGTATAGAAATGACACAAATCCAGTTAAATGATGGCTTTCATCATTCCTAAGCTCATCGATCATTTTCTTTTCAATTTTATGCTAACGTATTCTACATTTCAACAGTAAATATTAATCTTTTTACTGCACTACATTTGTGATCCTTATAGCCACTTTGTACATTCTGATTTGACATTTAAAAGCTGTGAGTGTGTCTGGAAATCTGCAGGCGCTCCCTGTATAGACGAAAGAGCAAAGCGTGGTGATATAGTATCTTTAAAAGGCCCTTTGGTAGGCACAATATTTGCTTACGGCCATACCACCCTGAACACGCCCGATCTCGTCTGATCTCGGAAGCTAAGCAGGGTCGGGCCTGGTCAGTACTTGGATGGGAGACCGCCTGGGAATACCAGGTGCTGTAAGCTTTTTTCACTCCTCTTTACAAAAAGCAGAGGGCGCTGCTGCTTTTTCAGTGGACACCGACAGGGTGGGAAGGAAATAGCTAGATCATGACTTGCCGGTATAGAAATGACACAAATCCAGTTAAATGATGGCTTTCATCATTCCTAAGCTCATCGATCATTTTCTTTTCAATTTTATGCTAACGTATTCTACATTTCAACAGTAAATATTAATATTTTTACTGCACTACATTTGTGATCCTTATAGCCACTTTGTACATTCTGATTTGACATTTAAAAGCTGTGAGTGTGTCTGGAAATCTGCAGGCGCTCCCTGTATAGACGAAAGAGCAAAGCGTGGTGATATAGTATCTTTAAAAGGCCCTTTGGTAGGCACAATATTTGCTTACGGCCATACCACCCTGAACACGCCCGATCTCGTCTGATCTCGGAAGCTAAGCAGGGTCGGGCCTGGTCAGTACTTGGATGGGAGACCGCCTGGGAATACCAGGTGCTGTAAGCTTTTTTCACTCCTCTTTACAAAAAGCAGAGGGCGCTGCTGCTTTTTCAGTGGACACCGACAGGGTGGGAAGGAAATAGCTAGATCATGACTCTGCCGGTATAGAAATGACACAAATCCAGTTAAATGATGGCTTTCATCATTCCTAAG
>NW_026553618.1:0-8889 GCF_027596085.1 Anoplopoma fimbria | reverse complement strand
TGAAAAACACCGTAATCCGGCACACCGGTATACAGGAGGATGAGCCGTCCAGATAAACATCCGTGAAAACATCATGACGTGACGTCACTGCACCGCGACTGTGACATTACATTACATTACAGTCATTTAGCAGACGCTTTTATCCAAAGCGACTTACAGGAAGTGTATTCAACATAGGTATTCAAGAGAACTACTAGTCACCAGAAGTCATAAGTGCATCTCCTTTCTTAAACAAGCATCTCAAAGTATAAGCCAGAGCAAAAGTATAGTGCAGAGGCAGATTACTACGAAAACAGTAATTGCAACAGACTAATCCGAATATAGTAAGTGCTACAAACTACTACGAATAGGATAAGTGCAGTAAACAAATACAAATTCAATAAGTGCAGCGAACTGATACGAATACAGTAAGTGCAGCAACTAATACGAGTGCCATAAGTGCTACGAGGAAGGCTCCGGGTAGTACTTCCTGAAGAGGTGAGTTTTCAGCCTGCGCCTAAAGATGGGCAGCGACTCTGCTGTCCTGACGTCAGTGGGGAGTTCATTCCACCACTGAGGGGCCAGGACAGAAAAAAGCTGTGACCGGGTGGATCGGCCGCAGGGACCTCTGAGCGACAAACGCGAAACATTAAATAAAGATAATAAAACATTAAACAAAGATATTAAAACATTAAATAAAGAGAATGAAACATTAAATAAATAGAATAAAACATTAAATAAAGATATTAAAACATTAAACAAAGAGAATAAAACATTAAATGAAGATAATAAAACATTAAATAAAGAGAATGAAACATTAAATAAAGAGAATATAACATTTAATAAAGATAATGAAACATTAAATAAATAGAATAAAACATTAAATAAAGATAATAGATGATGTTTCAGCCTTCGTGGCATCAACTTAAGATCTTAAAAATAAGAACTTGAAAATGTAAATATATACATATATATATATATATATATATATATATAATATATATTGTGTTTTATATGTATGAACAAATGTCTCAATAAAGTTATTGAATTAAAAAAAAAAAAAAATTAAAATTAAAAAAAAAATTAAAAAAAATTAAAAAAAAAATAAATAAATAAATAAAATCTACCCGGCATGCAATGCGCGGTGATCGCCGGAACCTATTTCCCGGTCACCGGGATTCTACCGGGACGCCTCCTCTAGCTTCCCAGACGGCTCAACCTCCTCTAGCTATGCTAGCTATAGGAGGTTGAGCCGGCCGGTCCACCGGTACCGGTACCGTGAAAACACCGTAATCCGGCACACCGGTATACAGGAGGATGAGCCGTCCAGATAAACATCCGTGAAAACATCATGACGTGACGTCACTGCACCGCGACTGTGACAAACGCGAAACATTAAATAAAGATAATAAAACATTAAATAAAGATAATGATCTTTCGTTTATATGTATGAACAAATGTCTCAAGAAAGTTATTGAATTTAAAAAAATAAAATAAAATAAAAACTACCCGGCATGCAATCCGCGATCGCCGGAACCTATTTCCCGGTCACCGGGATTCTACCGGGACGGCTCCTCTAGCTCCCGGACGGCTCAACCTCCTCTAGCTATGCTATCCTTCCGCTTTTCAGCCCGCGGTCGCGGTCATTTTCACGCGGATTCAGCAGCATGGAGAGACAGGCTGATGGCACCACTGTTTAGCCACTTCATGCTCTCTTTTACGGACGTTTTCAGCTGGCGGTCGCGGTCATTTTTTAGGCGGATGGAGCAGCATGGTTGTGTCGGTTCATTTTACGCCGTTTTAGTGTGCTAAAAGACCCGCTGTCACTCCCAGAGTTTACCCTGACTTGGAGCACTCTGCTGCGGGTGTTTTGACGCTGTGATGCCGGTCATTTTACGCCGTTTCACTGCCTTAAAAGACAGATTCAGCCGGATTTCAGCACTAAAATCCTCCGGAAAGCGCCTGCTATTTTTTTCCTCCCTGGGCTGCTGGAGGTCATTTTACGCCGTTTTAGTGTGCTAAAAGACCGGCTGGAGGTTGAGCCGGCCGGTCCACCGGTACCGGTACCGTGAAAAACACCGGTAATCCGGCACACCGGTATACAGGAGGATGAGCCGTCCAGATAAACATCCGTGAAAACATCATGACGTGACGTCACTGCACCGCGACTGTGACAAACGCGAAACATTAAATAAAGATAATAAAACATTAAATAAAGATATTAAAACATTAAATAAAGATATTAAAACATTAAATAAATTAAGAATAAACATTAAATAAATAGAATAAAACATTAAATAAAGATATTAAAACATTAAACAAAGAGAATAAAACATTAAATGAAGATAATAAAACATTAAATAAAGAGAATGAAACATTAAATAAAGAGAATATAACATTTAATAAAGATAATGAAACATTAAATGAATAGAATAAAACATTAAATAAAGATAATAGATGATGTTTCAGCCTTCGTGGCATCAACTTAAGATCTTAAAAATAAGAACTTGAAAATGTAAATATACATATATATATATATATATATATATATAAATATATTGTGTTTTATATGTATGAACAAATGTCTCAATAAAGTTATTGAATTAAAAAAAAAAAAAAAAATTAAAATTAAAAAAAAAATTAAAAATTAAAATTAAAAAATAAATAAATAAATAAAATCTACCCGGCATGCAATGCGCGGTGATCGCCGGAACCTATTTCCCGGTCACCGGATTCTACCGGGACGCCTCCTCTAGCTTTCAGACGGCTCAACCTCCTCTAGCTATGCTAGCTATAGGAGGTTGAGCCGGCCGGTCCACCGGTACCGGTACCGTGAAAAACACCGGTAATCCGGCACACCGGTATACAGGAGGATGAGCCGTCCAGATAAACATCCGTGAAAACATCATGACGTGACGTCACTGCACCGCGACTGTGACAAACGCGAAACATTAAATAAAGATAATAAAACATTAAATAAAGATAATGATCTTTCGTTTATATGTATGAACAAATGTCTCAAGAAGTTATTGAATTTAAAAAATAAAATAAAATAAAATAAAAACTACCCGGCATGCAATCCGCGGTGATCGCCGGAACCTATTTCCCGGTCACCGGGATTCTACCGGGACGGCTCCTCTAGCTCCCGGACGGCTCAACCTCCTCTAGCTATGCTATCCTTCCGTTTCAGCCCGCGGTCGCGGTCATTTTCACGCGGATTCAGCAGCATGGAGAGACAGGCTGATGGCACCACTGTTTAGCCACTTCATGCTCTCTTTTACGGACGTTTTCAGCTGGCGGTCGCGGTCATTTTTTAGGCGGATGGAGCAGCATGGTTGTGTCGGTTCATTTTACGCCGTTTTAGTGTGCTAAAAGACCCGCTGTCACTCCCAGAGTTTACCCTGACTTGGAGCACTCTGCTGCGGGTGTTTTGACGCTGTGATGCCGGTCATTTTACGCCGTTTCACTGCCTTAAAAGACAGATTCAGCCGGATTTCAGCACTAAAATCCTCCGGAAAGCGCCTGCTATTTTTTTCCTCCCTGGGCTGCTGGAGGTCATTTTACGCCGTTTTAGTGTGCTAAAAGACCGGCTGGAGGTTGAGCCGGCCGGTCCACCGGTACCGGTACCGTGAAAACACCGTAATCCGGCACACCGGTATACAGGAGGATGAGCCGTCCAGATAAACATCCGTGAAAACATCATGACGTGACGTCACTGCACCGCGACTGTGACAAACGCTAAACATTAAATAAAGATAATAAAACATTAAATAAAGATAATGATCTTTCATTTATATGTATGAACAAATGTCTCAAGAAAGTTATTGAATTTAAAAAAATAAAATAAAATAAAATAAAGGCATGCAAACATTAAACAAAGAGAACCTAAAACCCGGTCACCGGGATTCTAAAACGGCTCCTTAGCTCCCGACGGCTCAACCTCCTTAGCTATGCTATCCTTCCGCTAATAAAGATAATCGCGGTCATTTTCACGCGGATTCAGCAGCATGGAGAGACAGGCTGATGGCACCACTGTTTAGCCACTTCATGCTCTCTTTTACGGACGTTTTCAGCTGGCGGTCGCGGTCATTTTTTAGGCGGATGGAGCAGCATGGTTGTTTCGGTTCATTTTACGCCGTTTTAGTGTATAAAAACCCGTGTCACTCCCAGAGTTTACCCTGACTTGGAGCACTCTGCTGCGGGTGTTTTGACGCTGTGATGCCGGTCATTTTACGCCGTTTCACTGCCTTAAAAGACAGATTAAGCCGGATTTCAGCACTAAAAAAATCCTCCGGAAAGCGCCTGCTATTTTTTCCTCCCGCCTCCTCTGCTGGAGGTCATTTTACGCCGTTTTAGTGTGCTAAAAGACCGGCTGGAGGTTGAGCCGGCCGGTCCACCGGTACCGGTACCGTGAAAAACACCGGTAATCCGGCACACCGGTATACAGGAGGATGAGCCGTCCAGATAAACATCCGTGAAAACATCATGACGTGACGTCACTGCACCGCGACTGTGACAAACGCGAAACATAAATAAAGATAATAAAACATTAAATAAAGATATTAAAACATTAAATAAAGATATTTCGTTTATATGTAAAACAAATGTAAATAAAGTTATTGAATTTAAAAAAATAAAAATAAAATAAAAACTACCTGAATGCAAAACATTAAATAAACCGATTTAAAACATTAAACAAAGAGAATAAAACATTAAATGAAGATAATAAAACATTAAATAAAGAGAATTTTCACGCATTAAATAAAGAGAATATAACATTTAATAAAGATAATGAAACATTAAATGAATAGAATAAAACATTAAATAAAGATAATAGATGATGTTTCAGCCGCTGTCACAGAACTTAAGATCTTAAAAATAAGAACTTGAAAATGTAAATATATACATATACATATATATATATATATATAAATAAATATATTGTGTTTTATATGTATGAACAAATGTCTCAATAAAGTTATTGAATTAAAAAAAAAAAAAAAAAAAAAAATTAAAAAAAAAAATTAAAAATTAAAAAAATTAAAAAATAAATAAATAAATAAAATCTACCCGGCATGCAATGCGCGGTGATCGCCGGAACCTATTTCCCGGTCACCGGGATTCTGGACGTCATTTTACGACGGCTCAACCTCCTAGCTATGCTAAAAGACCGGAGGTTGAGCCGGCCGGTCCACCGGTACCGGTACCGTGAAAAACACCGGTAATCCGGCACACCGGTATACAGGAGGATGAGCCGTCCAGATAAACATCCGTGAAAACATCATGACGTGACGTCACTGCACCGCGACTGTGACAAAATAAAGCGAAAAAACATTAAATAAAGATAATAAAACATTAAATAAAGATAAAAACATTAAATAAAGATAATAAAACATTAAATAAATAGAATTTAAATAAAGATATTAAAACAAAACAAAGTAAAACATTAAATGAAGATAATAAAACATTAAATAAAGAGAATGAAACATTAAATAAAGAGAATATAACATTTAATAAAGATAATGAAACATTAAATAAAAACATTAAATAAAGATAATAGATGATGTTTCAGCCTTCGGGCATCAACTTAAGATCTTAAAAATAAGAACTTGAAAATGTAAATATATTTATATATCACCGGGATTCTACCGGGATATATTAAAATATTGTGTTTTATATGTATGAACAAATGTCTCAATAAAGTTATTGAATTAAAAAAAAAAAAAAAATTAAAATTAAAAAAAAAAAATTAAAAATTAAAATAAAAAATAAATAAATAAATAAAATCTACCCGGCATGCAATGCGCGGTGATCGGTCACCGGCTGGATTTTCAGCAGCATGGAGAGACCTGATGGCACCACTGTTTAGCCACTTCATGCTCTCTTTTACGGACGGTCACCGGATTCACGCCTCCTCTAGACCGCTGCTAGCTATAGGAGGTTGAGCCGGCCGGTCCACCGGTACCGGTACCGTGAAAACACCGTAATCCGGCACACCGGTATACAGGAGGATGAGCCGTCCAGATAAACATCCGTGAAAACATCATGACGTGACGTCACTGCACCGCGACTGTGACAAACGCGAAACATTAAATAAAGATAATAAAACATTAAATAAAGATAATGATCTTTCGTTTATATGTATGAACAAATGTCTCAAGAAAGTTATTGAATTTAAAAAATAAAATAAAATAAAAACTACCTGGCATGCAATCCGCGGTGATCGCCGGAACCTATTTCCCGGTCACCGGGATTCTACCGGGACGGCTCCTCTAGCTCCCGGACGGCTCAACCTCCTCTAGCTATGCTATCCTTCCGCTTTCAGCCCGCGGTCGCGGTCATTTTCACGCGGATTCAGCAGCATGGAGAGACAGGCTGATGGCACCACTGTTAGCCACTTCATGCTCTCTTTTACGGACGTTTTCAGCTGGCGGTCGCGGTCATTTTTTAGGCGGATGGAGCAGCATGGTTGTGTCGGTTCATTTTACGCCGTTTTAGTGTGCTAAAAGACCCGCTGTCACTCCCAGAGTTTACCCTGACTTGGAGCACTCTGCTGCGGGTGTTTTGACGCTGTGATGCCGGTCATTTTACGCCGTTTCACTGCCTTAAAAGACAGATTCAGCCGGATTTCAGCACTAAAATCCTCCGGAAAGCGCCTGCTATTTTTTTTCCTCCCTGGGCTGCTGGAGGTCATTTTACGCCGTTTTAGTGTGCTAAAAGACCGGCTGGAGGTTGAGCCGGCCGGTCCACCGGTACCGGTACCGTGAAAAACACCGGTAATCCGGCACACCGGTATACAGGAGGATGAGCCGTCCAGATAAACATCCGTGAAAACATCATGACGTGACGTCACTGCACCGCGACTGTGACAAACGCGAAACATTAAATAAAGATAATAAAACATTAAATAAAGATATTAAAACATTAAATAAAGATATTAAAACATTAAATAAAGAGAATGAAACATTAAATAAATAGAATAAAACATTAAATAAAGATATTAAAACATTAAACAAAGAGAATAAAACATTAAATGAAGATAATAAAACATTAAATAAAGAGAATGAAACATTAAATAAAGAGAATATAACATTTAATAAAGATAATGAAACATTAAATGAATAGAATAAAACATTAAATAAAGATAATAGATGATGTTTCAGCCTTCGTGGCATCAACTTAAGATCTTAAAAATAAGAACTTGAAAATGTAAATATATACATATATATATATATATATATATATATATAATAAATATATTGTGTTTTATATGTATGAACAAATGTCTCAATAAAGTTATTGAATTAAAAAAAAAAAAAAATTAAAATTAAAAAAAAAAAAAAAAAAAATTAAAAATTAAAAAAAAATAAATAAATAAATAAAATCTACCCGGCATGCAATGGCGGTGATGATCGCGGAACCTATTTCCCGGTCACCGGGATTCTACCGGGACGCCTCCTCTAGCTCTAGACGGCTCAGACGGCTCAACCTCCTCTAGC
Organism: Anoplopoma fimbria; assembly: GCF_027596085.1. NCBI lineage: Eukaryota > Metazoa > Chordata > Actinopteri > Perciformes > Anoplopomatidae > Anoplopoma > Anoplopoma fimbria. The sequence goes on along the minus strand of NW_026553618.1, from coordinate 1,411 downwards.
TATGCTAGCTATAGGAGGTTGAGCCGGCCGGTCCACCGGTACCGGTACCGTGAAAACACCGGTAATCCGGCACACCGGTATACAGGAGGATGAGCCGTCCAGATAAACATCCGTGAAAACATCATGACGTGACGTCACTGCACCGCGACTGTGACAAACGCGAAACATTAAATAAAGATAATAAAACATTAAATAAAGATAATGATCTTTCGTTTATATGTATGAACAAATGTCTCAAGAAAGTTATTGAATTTAAAAAAATAAAATAAAATAAAAACTACCTGGCATGCAATCCGCGGTGATCGCCGGAACCTATTTCCCGGTCACCGGGATTCTACCGGGACGGCTCCTCTAGCTCCCGGACGGCTCAACCTCCTCTAGCTATGCTATCCTTCCGTTTTCAGCCCGCGGTCGCGGTCATTTTCACGCGGATTCAGCAGCATGGAGAGACAGGCTGATGGCACCACTGTTTAGCCACTTCATGCTCTCTTTTACGGACGTTTTCAGCTGGCGGTCGCGGTCATTTTTTAGGCGGATGGAGCAGCATGGTTGTGTCGGTTCATTTTACGCCGTTTTAGTGTGCTAAAAGACCCGCTGTCACTCCCAGAGTTTACCCTGACTTGGAGCACTCTGCTGCGGGTGTTTTGACGCTGTGATGCCGGTCATTTTACGCCGTTTCACTGCCTTAAAAGACAGATTCAGCCGGATTTCAGCACTAAAATCCTCCGGAAAGCGCCTGCTATTTTTTTCCTCCCTGGGCTGCTGGAGGTCATTTTACGCCGTTTTAGTGTGCTAAAAGACCGGCTGGAGGTTGAGCCGGCCGGTCCACCGGTACCGGTACCGTGAAAAACACCGGTAATCCGGCACACCGGTATACAGGAGGATGAGCCGTCCAGATAAACATCCGTGAAAACATCATGACGTGACGTCACTGCACCGCGACTGTGACAAACGCGAAACATTAAATAAAGATAAGAAAACATTAAATAAAGATATTAAAACATTAAATAAAGTATTAAAACATTAAATAAAGAGAATGAAACATTAAATAAATAGAATAAAACATTAAATAAAGATATTAAAACATTAAACAAAGAGAATAAAACATTAAATGAAGATAATAAAACATTAAATAAAGAGAATGAAACATTAAATAAAGAGAATATAACATTTAATAAAGATAATGAAACATTAAATGAATAGAATAAAACATTAAATAAAGATAATAGATGATGTTTCAGCCTTCGTGGCATCAACTTAAGATCTTAAAAATAAGAACTTGAAAATGTAAATATATACATATATATATATATATATATATATATATATATATATTGTGTTTTATATGTATGAACAAATGTCTCAATAAAGTTATTGAATTAAAAAAAAAAAAATTAAAAAAAAAATTAAA
>NW_026553617.1:0-920 GCF_027596085.1 Anoplopoma fimbria | reverse complement strand
ACAGATTAAGCCGGATTTCAGCACTAAAGACCGCTGGAGGTTGAGCCGGCCGGTCCACCGGTACCGTACCGTGAAAACACCGGTAATCCGCACACCGGTATACAGGAGGATGAGCCGTCCAGATCAACATCCGTGAAAACATCATGACGTGACGTCACTGCACGCGACTGTGACAAATGTAAACATTAAATAAAGATAATAAAACATTAAATGAAGAGAATGTATGAACAAATGTCTCAATAAAGTTATTGAATTAAAAAAAAAATAAAAATTAAAATTAAAAACAAAATATGGCAAATAAATAGCTAAATAAAGCCACCGGCTAAATAAATAAATAAAGAGGTACCGCGGCATGCAATGCGCTGTGAGGCGCCGGAACCAATTTCCCGGTCAGACCACATGACCACAGGACGCTCTCCTAACATAATAACCAGAAACCTGTGCAATACATTGCACTGTACTAGCTATGCTAAAAAGTTAAAAGTAGTTGAAATAGTTGTTGTTTTTTACCGGTACTGTGAAAATAGTATTTCAGTTATTGGTATTTTCAGGAGGATGATTGCTTAGATAAACATCCGTATTTTATTTTTACGTTTTCGTCACTTTATTTATTTTAAAAATAAGAACTTGAAAATGTAAATATATACATATATATATATAAATATATTGTGTTTTATATGTATGAACAAATGTCTCAATAAAGTTATTGAATTTAAAAATGAATAAATAAATAAATTAAAAAAATTAAAAATTTAAATTAAAAAATAAAAAAAAAAAAAATCTACCCGGCATGCAATGCGCTGTGATCGCCGAACCTATTTCCCGGTCACCGGATTCTACCGACGCCTCCTCTAGCCTCCAGACGGCTCAACCTCCTCTTAGCTATGCTAGCTATAGGAGGTTGAGCCGGCCGTCCACCG
>NW_026553614.1:0-11056 GCF_027596085.1 Anoplopoma fimbria | reverse complement strand
TGTGTGTGTGTGTGTGTGTGTGTGTGTGTGTGTGTGTGTGTGTGTGTGTGTGTGTGTGTGTGTGTGTGTGTGTGTGTGTGTGTGTGTGTGTGTGTGTGTGTGTGTGTGTGTGTGTGTGTGTGTGTGTGTGTGTTCAAAGTAAAGGGAGGAGTTATGACTGATGACAGGAGGACATAAGGGGGAAGGGAACTGTTAACACTGTGTCAGACTGACCTGAGGAGTCCAGCACTTGTTCATTTAATTTTCTCATCATCGTTTTCAAACATACAAATCTATGCATTCTCTGTATTCTTACTGGTGAGTTAATTTTTTCTTCTGTTTTTCTCTGTATTTTACCTACTGTAGCTTGTGTTTAAAAAGCTCTGGCTGTTGGATGATGTGTTTTTTGTTTATTATGCTAAATAAACCATTAATTTTGCCATCATGAGTAATAAAAATTGCCCAATATTACAAGAAATGTACATTGACACTATGACAATGGCAAAATGTTTCCTTTATTTCAACTTGTAGCTCTGAGTATTGTGGAGATGAAGACTCTCAACGTAAACGGATGTGTTGGGGAAAAATGTGACAATCAACTGCTCAGACTGGGACGTTTGGACTGATGTAAAAAATAATGTTAAGTACTTTTGTGTGAGCCATGTTCGGAAGATCATCACATCATCATCAAAGCAGCACATGGAGAAACTAAACATGAAAACAGAATAACATTATATAACATAGGACAAGGCCTGTTGGTGACCTTCACTAATCTCCAAAAGTCAGACTCCAAAAAATACATTTGTGGACTGGAGAGAGTTGGCCCTGATTCATTTATGAAGGTGAATCTTCATGTGAAAGATGGTAAGTTAATGCTCTTTATTTTCTCATTTATAACTGTCCAAATTGTTGATATGTGTTGATACTGCATCTTTTATTTTCAGCTAAGTCCTCCAGTCCCAAGACGACTCCAAAAACAATCATTGTTGTTTCCACTCACTCAGTTGCAGTTACAACCAACTCCACGATGTCTTCAAACAGTTCAGATATTATTACTAATATGTCTACGCCATACACCACCCTCAATACAACATCAACAACACAAGGATTTGGAAGTGAGTGCACTCATCTGAACCATACACATAATATATTTTAATAAATCTACTGCATATATTTTAATGTAAGTTGAAGTTGCAAATCATAAGTTTTTATTATTGTGTCCCCATTTCAGTGGTATCAAGACAGTTTTTCAAATGTGATTGACTGTTCAGCACCTTAATGTGCTTGCCACCTGGTTTCAGGATTGTTTAACTCAGTTTAACACTGTTTTCTGTCTGGTTTCTGTTTCAAGGATGTTGAATACGACGAAATAAGACCTGAAGACCAGACTGCCCAAGAAGTCCTCTGTGCTATTTATTCCCACCACCAAGACACTGAAATAGCAGCTGAGAGCGATTATAGCTACTTAAACGATCCTTTCAGGTTTGAGGACAATTCAAGAGGGGCGTGTACAGAGAGCAGAGTCACATGTGACTTGGTGTACTCTGTTCCTCAACTGCCCGAAGAGCAAATTCAACCCATTGGGCGATTTGAACCAAATCCATCTGAGAGCAACGAAAATGACTCTCTCTACTCCCTGGCCCAGCTACCACCGGCAACTAGAAGGAGGATACTTTCTTGATCATTTTTTATGTAAAAATGTAGAGATATGATATGATAATAGACAGGACAGGAAAGAGAAGGAAAGGATACAATTCAATTATTTTCAAAATCTGAATAAATAAAGACTTCCTGTTGTATGTGTATGGTTTTCTGTTTTGTGCACACTAACATAGTCTTTCACAATACACTTTATGCTTTGTGTGTTAGTGTGACAGTGTGAGTGTCTGTCTTTGTGTGTGTGTGTGTGTGTGTGTGTGTGTGTGTGTGTGTGTGTGTGTGTGTGTGTGTGTGTGTGTGTGTGTGTGTGTGTGTGTGTGTGTGTGTGTGTGTGTTCAAAGGAAAGGGAGGAGTTGCAACTGATGACAGGATGGCATAAGGGGAAGGGAAACTGTTAACACTGTGTCGACTGACCTGAGGAGTCCATGCACTTGTTTGTTTGTTCTTTCATCATCGTTTTCAAAATGATAAAAATCTATGCATTCTCTTGTATTCTGGTGAGTTAATTTTTTTTCAGTTTTTTCTGTATTTTCACCTACTGTGGCTTGTATTTTTAAAGCTGTAGCTGTTGGATGATATGTTTTTTTCTTTATTATGCTAAATAAACCTTTAAGTGGTTTTATTTTCGAAAAAAAGAGAAGTTTTACCATCACGAGAAATAAAATTGCCCAATATTACAAGAAATGTACATTGACACTATGACAATGGCAAAATGTTTCCCTTATTTCAACTTGTAGCTCTGAGTATTGTGGAGATGAAGATTCTCAACGTAACCGGATGTGTTGGGGAAAGAGTGACAACCACCTGCTCAGACTGGGACGTTTGGACTAACGTAAAAAATAATGTTAAGTACTTTTGTGTGAGTCCATGCTCGGAAGACCATCACATCATCATCAAAGCAGCACATGGAGAAACTAAACATGAAAACGGAATAACGTTATTTAACAAAGGAGAAGACCTGTTTGTGACCTTCACTAATCTCCAAAAGTCAGACTCCAAAACCTACTTTTGTGGACTGGAGAGAGTTGGCCCTGATAAATATATAAAGGTGAATCTAAACGTCAAAGATGGTAAGTTAATGCTCTTTATTTTCTCAGTTAAAAAAACCCAACTTTAATAAAAAGTAATAACCGTCCAAATTGTTGATATGTGTTGATACTGCGTCTTTTATTTTCAGCTAAGTCCTCCAGTCCCAAGACGACTCCAAAAACAATCATTGTTGTTTCCTCTCACTCATTTTCAGTTACAACCAGCTCCACGATGTCTTCAAACAGTTCAGATATTATTACTAATATGTCTACGCCATACACCACCCTCAATACAACAACACCTGCTGCATCAGCAACACAAGGATTTGGAAGTGAGTGCACTCATCTGAACCATACATATTATATATTTTAATAAATCTACTGCATATATTTTAATGTAAGTTGAAGTTGCAAATCATAAGTATTCATATATAAATACACATACACACAATAAGCAATGTTATAGTCTTGTTGTGCTCAGATATGCAGGAATTGCCAGTACCTCTTTATTCATGAAACTTGCCAGCATCATGCCTGCTACTTTAATCTAAAAAGATGCAGTCCATGCAACAAAATATCAGTATTCACATGTCCTGTGAAAAAAGTTTGTGAATATTAATACATTTATTTGTAGCAAAGATGATATGAGCTTGTGCTCAGTACCATGAAGTGTGATCAAGTTTTTTATTTCCATCTGTCTCCTTCTATCTTTGTCTTTGTCCAGGAAGTTTACCATATTTGGTTATAGGTGTCATCGCCATATTAACCATACTGATGGTCTCACTGAAGCTCATGAGCAAGATGATGAAACAGCAAACGAGTAAGACCCACAAATCAAAACATACCTACCTCCAGTAAAACCTCCACCAGAGATATTAGCAAATGTCGTCCTTTATGTTTACAGAAGTGACTTCAAGGGCTGATACTCCACAAGAAGACGCACAAGAGGTCAGTTCTGGTTCTTCTTCTTCTTCTTCTTCTTCTTCTTCTTCTTCTTCTTCTTCTTCTTCTTCTTCTTATTATTATTATTATTATTATTATTGTAATCATTATATTTTGTATTATTATCATCATTATTATTATTTTTCTCATCATTATTATTATTATTATTATTATTATGACAAAATAAAGAATGCAGTGGGATTATCTGTAGGCTTTTATAATTAATCAGCAGTTTTAAAGACCATCATGTGGGATTTTTAGGCCCTGAATAGAGAACACAGCATGCGGGATTGAAGAGTATAGATGCAAAGCAATTAGATGACCAGGTTTGTTTTCAGCAAATAACACTGCTAATAATATGGTTATTTAATAAGCATGATGTGTGAAAGTAAGTGTGAAAGTGCTCAGAGAACTTTAGTAGGAGATCAGACTTAAACTGTCAATAACAAGTTGCGTTTCATAAATTGTGTGTGGGATTTATTTTGACAACATAATATTTTAGTTTTTATTATTGTGTCCCCATTTCAGTGGTATCAAGACAGTTTTTTAAATGTGATTGACTGTTCAGCACCTTAATGTGCTTGTCACCTGGTTTCAGGATTGTTTAACTCAGTTTAACACTGTTTTCTGTCTGGTTTCTGTTTCAAGGATGTTGAATACGACAAAATAAGACCTGAAGACCAGACTGCCCAAGAATTCCTCTGTGCTATTTATTCCCAACACCAAGACACTGAATTAGCAGCTGAGAGCGATTATAGCTACTTAAACGATCCTTTCAGGTTTGAGGACAATTCAAGAGGGGCGTGTACAGAGAGCAGAGTCACATATGACTTGGTGTACTCTGTTGCTCAACTGCCCGAAGAGCAAATTCAACCCATTGGACAATGTGAACCAAATCCATCTGAGAGCAACGAAAATGACTCTCTCTACTCCCAGGCCCAGCTACCACTGGCAACCTGAAGGAGGATACTTTCTTGATCATTTTTTATGTAAAAATGTAGAGATATGATATGATAATAGACAGGACAGGAAAGAGAAGGAAAGGATACAATTATATGTATATCCAAACACAATATCACTGCCCTCTATGCTGTCACTAAGTCTGATTACCATTGTCTTGCTTTATGACTCCATTACTTTATGGAGTTGGCATCATGTTAGCCAAAGGCACTCAGACAAAGAGTGCACACAGACTCATTCTCACTGAAATGTTGCCCATAAAGCTCAGTGAACGAACTGAAATCTTCCTGTGACAGTGCTGCCGATGTAGTCTGCAGCGCAACGCAAGAAAGAAAAAAAACAAGAGAGGTTTTATCTAATGAAATATCCAAAGACACTGCATCGTTGACCTTAAAATATTTTATATTTGCTTTCCCTGTGTACACACAACACTCACACACACACACACACACACACACACACAAATATCACACTCATCACCAACAGGAAATTGATGCACGCTGCCATGTAGCTGTGGTGTATCTGCCTTTTTAGCATGAAGAAGTACCTCAACGATGCTGCTTCTTCTATATCTGGTCAAAGGAAGACTTCCTTCCTCAAAGCCACATTATACAGCCATCAACTGTTTTATTTTCACAACTCACACTGTTCCTTCAAATACAATACAATCAATTACTATTCAAATGTGAAGCACTGGCAGCCCACTTGTTTCTGTTTTTAATATCAGTTATCCTCAGATGTATTTCAGTTATTTGTGTCTAAGCCTGTATTCTAAATGGGTTTGCCCTAAATGGTTGTTTTATTATTTCATTATTCAGTACTATCACTGAAGCAGAACTGGCGCTTTGTATAACTTGTCTACCCTTTTGTCAACTAGCAGGATATTTGCTTTGCTCTGTTAGTAATCCCTTTTTTGTAAAACTTTTTGTTTTGCATCTTTGTATGAAGGATGTTATACAAATAAAATTCAAAGAATTGTGAGGATTTTTTTACATTTGATTAAATTAGTCATTACATTAGTCATATGTAATTGTTGCAATAGTACTAATACATTAATAAACAATTTGACACATTTAGCTGGATGGGTCCAAATGCATCAAAACTATCAAAATCCATCCAGCTAATAGACTGTTGGTTTGATGGCTGGAAAATATGAGAGCAGCAGCAAGTCAGAAAATGAATAAATCATGAAACAAGTCAAGAAATGTATTTTTACTTTTTCTACCAATATCTGTCTTTTATTTACTCTCTCGTTCCTCTTTTTTTACAATTTGTCATACATGCATGCATGCACAAACACAACCCCCCCCCCCCCACACACACACACACACACACACACACACACAAGCTAACACACACACACACACACACACAGTCAATCACACACAAAGCTAAACACACACCAAGGCTTGCTTGACAGTCGTTAGTCTAGTTTGTGTACAACAGGAAATCGATGCAGCCATCCAGTTATAGTTGTGGTGTATCTGCCTTTGCTTCTATAACAGACTTGCTTCACACATTATACAACCCCCTGTTCTAACACACTCACACACACACACACACACACACACACACACACACACACAGCCAGCAGAAGTCACCTTGGCAGCGGGAATGCCCTCCAGTAGCTGTTCTTGTTATAGGCTCAGAGAGTGAGAGCAGCTTGATGTTGATTGTTGTTACAGTTGTTGTGTACCACCGGGGGAAGAGCATGGCCTGGGGTATCTACTCTGTTGTCAATGACAGTCAATGACACTCTGCTGCTAAGTGAAAAGGATTAGGCAGCTCTGTCACTCTCTCTATCTCTTTCTTTCTAGCTCTCTAGCTCTCTCTCACACACACACACACACACACACACACACACACACACACACACACACACACACACACACACACACACACACACACACACACACACAGTCTGCAGGGCGGATTGCTGACAGTTGCCAGTACAAGGCCGATTTTGTAAAAGGTCCCACACAACTTCATAGGTGTTATCACTTTTATACATTCTATTCTCAACCATTGATTGCCTTTCACATCCTTTCCCATTTTCTGGAACACATATATCATGCCTCAGAGTCAAACTGTTGGGTGTTTGCATCATTTTTTATGTAAGAAGTTTAATGCACTAGTATTTCTAGTGCTGACTAGCGAGGGTAGCCATGTTTGATGGAATAATCAACTAATTGTGCACATTTTCTACACTATTTCTGTATAATTTCTTTGATATGTATGCTGATAGGAAGGTGCAAGTTCTTTATCTGTTCAACAATCATACAGGCCGTAATCTTGTGATTTTAAAGAAATGCTTGTTCATTTGCGTTTAGTTTTTCTGCTCACAGGGTTTCTTAACCTGTCTGCCCCTGTAAGAAGAGGAAGTATGCTTCCCCTTTAAAATGTCTTTGTGGGTATTTTTTTCTGCTGTGATTTAAGTCAGTGTCAAATAAGGGCTTTGCCTTGTTTCTCATCTTTAACAATATTTATGTTTAGCTTATGCCTCTAGGGTACATTTGATTAGTATTGTTGGTCAAAGTGCATATGGCTACATATTGGTTCCAAACGAGGGGAGATTGCTTCCAGCTTTGTTTAAGTGCCACTGATTTCAGAGATCCTCCCTGATTGGCCAAAGGACACCATGTGACAGGATATAAAAGGTCATGAAAGACAGGAAACTGGTTGGTCTGTGTGTTTCACTTCACAGGAACATTACAGAAGCCCATTGCTTTGTTTACTTCAAGGTTTTTTCTCATTAAGCGTAATCCTCACAGAAATATGTTTTGCTTTGGTACCATCCCCTCCAAAGATGGGAAGAAAAAAAAAAGTCTTCTTTGACAAGCTAGTAGCTACTAGCTGTTTTTCTTCCTGGAATATCACCCCACATTAAATTTGATTATTTTTACCAGCAGTTTGGTTAAAACAAAATCCAGCAAGCTGATTTGCACAGGGGTGTTTAATCTTAATTTTTTAGTTTCAAATTTGAGCTGTAGATGATGATCCACATTGTTAAAAGTGACCACAGCTTCTGTCTTAATTTAAAATAAATACTAACTTCTGACAACTATGAGCACATGTTGGCAAATAGCCAATTAAATGGAAGTAGCTCAACCTGCAGTCACCCCCACTTGGCATTAAATCTGCTATCCACTTTCATTTTCAATTTACAGGTGATAAACAGCCATAGCTTATGTTACTTTGTAAAGTGACACTGTACTGTACAATAGCACTGCACGATATCTTACTATCAATAATAGTAGCATTTGTATACTTTAGTCAACATTCGGACAAAACAAAATTTGGGCCAATGACAGGAAAACCCAGCTCTGAAACCAAGACTGTGTGGAATTGGTAACCCTATTGAGTCTAATGGGACACACTATTCGATCGTTATAGTGGACAAGAAAGGTTCCTTCCTACATTCATCACAAAGGAAAGGTCGATATTGTAGTACTGTACTTGGAACAGAGAGGGCTTTAGCCAATTAAAAACCTTTCCAATCTTATTTCCAATCTCTGTTCTGAAATCAAATTGACCAGGTTACAAGCACACCTATAGGGTTCTAAAGTGCCGTAAGCTAATTAGTTTCCATCCCCTGCCCATGCCTCTAAAGTCCAAGCTAACAATTACAATCAGGACGACCCGAGTGGCCCCTCTTACGTTAGCCAATTACAGCTACTTTCAAAGTGATATCATCCAATTACCTTTCCTTGCCATCCTGTATTCTACAGACCTATTAGCCAATTATACATCTCGCACAAAGGGTTTTTTTCTGGCACACGCAGGCAGATCCTGGAATCTGTGAATCTAACATCATGAAAACACAGCACTCCCTCAATCTTTTCAAGTTCAAACACCGTCATTAGCAGCTCTCAAAGCACAGATGTGGTTCACTTTGACTCCAGCTTAGGCGAAACGAGCCCTCGTGCGTCTTCTCTCTCATGATAATATGGCACTTTTAAACTCACCTCACCGGAGCAAGATAATCATAAGAGAAATAGCTGCCCTGGGTGCTGCTTGAGCTTTCAAGTGTTTGGAGTGGTAACGGACAGAGATTCAGAGTTTGTAGTTCCTCGTGTCTGTGTTTGACTCGTTGAGCCGGCATTAAATGAACTGCTTGATGCCTCATGAACTTTGTGAAATGAACACTTTTTCTAAACTTCCAATAAGATTACACTAAAGAAACACGACTAATAAGTTATTGTTTAACATTAATAACGCAATCCACCGTACTTCCAGCCAAAACAGAGTTTTTAATGATCATTACTAATGGGTTTTTTTCTTGCTTCATACATCTGTCCATGGTATTAACGGTATGGTTAAGATTAAGGAAAGATCACAGTTATGGTTAGTAAATAGGTAAACATTAAGGGCAGGTCTTTGGGATGAACTTCTGTCTCCGACATGGAAGTCAAAGTCCTACACACCAATGAACCTCTGACCTCCTGACCTTTACCATTTGAGCAAAAAATGTGAGGTGCAGTTTTGTCCTATATGGGTTTAATATCTTGGGATTATGTGTTAATTTAGCGAAATAGTGGCTCCTTTGACATTTAGTGAGAAATTTACAACTGCTGTCCTACTATTTGTAATTTTCTGCAACCCTTCAGTGATTAAGGAATGCAATGAACTGGCTATACTTGTAATATCTGTGATGATATATCTGATTTACTTGATAATAATAGATTGTGAAAAATAGTATATATCACCACCCATCCTTCTCCTTCATCCATAAGCATATCTCGCTGGAAGCTGGGCTTTTTCTTTGTCTATGATACATATTCGTGAATTGTAATAAGCATACTGCTTTTTTTGGGGGGGGTTTCAAGCAACATATCTGCCTTACTTTGAAACTATTTTCATATGTTTGCTATAAAATAACATTATTATCTTCTAAAAGGACTTTATTTCTGTAGCACATTGTATTTAAAGAAGCAGCAAAAAGTGCTTTACTGCATAAAAAGTGTTATTTTATAACAAAAATAACAACAACAAAAAAAATAGTTTAACTTCTGTTGGCATATACATCCATATGTGAAATTTAACCTCTGCATTTAGCAGCACTGGGCTGCTGTTACACAACCGAGCAACTTGGGATTCAGTGACTCTCTCACGGACACTTCAACATGGGGACAGTAGGAGCAAAGCACCAACTTTTTGGTCAAATGATGACCTCCTCTATCCGCCGCCCAAATGCATAACTCATCTAATTAGATGTGTGCAATTTCTTTTATCACTCTATTATTATTAAATTGTTTAAGATCAGACTCATTCATTCATTTGGTTAAACATTTGTTAGATACTTTTGCTTGGTAACTCATTAGTGTCCATGCAATTTGCATTATAAAAAATTATGAGGACCATCCCCATAATAATAATAATAATAACTTTATTTATATAGCACCTTTTAAAAACAAGGTTTACAAAGTGCTTCGACAGACAAACCAGCAAAACAGTGCATAAGGTTGTTCCATACAGTACATTACATTACTCTTGAAGAGGTGAGTTTTCAGCCTGCGCCGAAAGATGGGCAGTGACTCTGCTGTCCTGACGTCAGTGGGGAGTTCATTCCACCACTGAGGGGCCAGGACAGACAAAAGCTGTGACCGGGTGGATCGGCCGCAGGGACCTCTGAGCGACGGGGCAACCAATCGCCCCGAGGCAGCAGAGCGAAGTGGTCGGGAGGGGGTGTAGGGCTTGACCAAGGCCTGGAGATAGGAAGGAGCTGTTCCTTTCACTGCCCTGTAGGCTAGCACCAGAGTCTTAAACTCCAAAGCGACTTACAGGAAGTGTATTCAACATAGGTATTCAAGAGAACTACTAGTCACCAGAAGTCATAAGTGCATCTCCTTTCTTAAACAAGCATCTCAAAGCATAAGCCAGAGCAAAAGTATAGTGCAGAGGCAGATTACTACGAAAACAATAATTGCAACAGACTAATCCGAATATAGTAAGTGCTACAAACTACTACGAATAGGATAAGTGCAGTAAACAAATACAAATTCAATAAGTGCAGCGAACTGATACGAATACAGTAAGTGCAGCAACTAATACGAGTGCAATAAGTGCTACGAGGAAGGCTCAGGGTAGTACTTCTTGAAGAGGTGAGTTTTCAGCCTGCGCCTAAAGATGGGCAGCGACTCTGCTGTCCTGACGTCAGTGGGGAGTTCATTCCACCACTGAGGGCCAGGACAGAAAAAAGCTGTGACCGGGTGGATCGGCCGCAGGGACCTCTGAGCGACGGGGCAACCAATCGCCCGAGGCAGCAGAGCGAAGTGGTCGGGCGGGGGTGTAGGGCTTGACCAAGGCCTGGAGATAGGAAGGAGCTGTTCCTTTCACTGCCCTGTAGGCTAGCACCAGAGTCTTAAACTGGATGCGAGCTCTTACAGGGAGCCAGTGTAGAGAACGGAGAAGGGAAGTTGTGTGAGAGAACTTGGGGCGATTGAACACCAGACGTGCTGCAGCTTTCTGGACAAGCTCCAGAGGTCTGA
>NW_026553613.1:0-9100 GCF_027596085.1 Anoplopoma fimbria | reverse complement strand
TTATTTTCTTTATTTAATGTTTCATTATCTTTATTTAATGTTTTATTCTCTTTATTTAATGTTTTATTTCCTTTATTTAATTTTTCATTATCTTTATTTAATGTATTATTTTCTTTCTTTCTTATTGTTTTATTTTTATTCTTTATTTAATGTTTTAATATCTTCATTTAATTTTTCATTCTCTTTATTTAATGTTTTAATGTCTTTATTTAATGTTTCATTTTCTTTATTTAATTTTTCATTATCTTCATTTAATGTCTTTATTTAATGTTTCATTCTCTTTATTTAATGTTTTATTATCTTTATTTAATGTTTCATTTTCTTTATTTAATGTTTCATTCTCTTTATTTAATGTTTTATTCTCTTTATTTAATGTTTCATTATTTTTATTTAATGTTTTATTCTCTTTATTTAATTTTTCATTATCTTTATTTAATGTTTCATTCTCTTTATTTAATTTTTCATTCTCTTTATATATATCTAACTACAAATGTCAGTGATGACTCATCACTGACATTTGTAGTTAGATATCGTAAGTCTGGTCAATTAAAATTGTCTCATTCTTACAAGAGCCATTTCTGGGCTTCTATTCGTGTGTTCAGTCTTGTAACGGTAAAAGTTTGAGATTTCGGAAAACACCTATTCTTCTGCTAGTGAAAAATAAAAGACAACATACCCCTCTCATATCTGTCCTTTAAATTCAGGGCTACAGCCAGCAGACAGTTAGCTTAGCTTTGTACAAAAAACAGGATGCCTCTCTGTCAAATTGTAATAAAAAACAAAACAAAAGTATAAAACAATAATTTGCCAATTTACATGCAGTTATGTATCAAGCTATTTTTTTAACCACGACCGGTAACTTCCTGGATTCTCTATTGGTTGCCTGGCAACTGCTTGGAGCCTTCTCATCTAATCTCTTCTCATCTAAATATCCTCCAGAATGTCAAACTATTTCTTTAGAATAATGAGCTGATGTAATTAATCAAATGAAGTTGGTAAAAACCTTGCTAGCTAATTAGCATACTTCCTAGCATGCACTGTATTGTAGCTAAAGTTCTCCTGAAAGCCTACTGTTTTCAAATTTAAGGACATTTACATGATAGAGGTATCTCTGACCCAATTTCAAATATAGCAAACCATTAACTTTCTTATTTACCGCCAGAACAAGTTTCAGAATAGAAGTTGTAAAAGGTCTTTGGGAGAGACACTTCCACTGTGGGACTGTCACGCAGTGTTTCCACCAGTCTGAATAAAGAGACAACTCCATTCTCCAGCGGACCGAAACATATTTACAGATGTTTTACTCCTAACTGCCATTTTCTTGCAGAGGTCTGGCACAAAGTCCAGTATTTCTTAAAAAGAGTATAGTCTACTGCATACATACAGCATAAAGCACTCTCACCAAACAATCAACCATCTTTGGATGATAATCAGTTCAGCAGCAGCGGTTTTGGTAACCACTGGCATGTTGACGTCTCCAGTCAAGTTCTTCCTCAAAGGTCAGAGAGAGGAGTGCTCAAAAAGGATGACTTTTGATTGGTTGGAGAGGCTGGAGAGCCTGGAAGGCCTGAAAGCTCCGATCCGAGAGTACACATCCGCTTCTGAGCAGGCGCCCCACGACAGGTGAGGGCTGGGTGGGGTGTAGTGGATTGCAGGCAGCGGGAGAGGGAAGGCCAGGACGGGAAGTGTTGGGGTGAGAGGAGGTGGCGTGCGGAGCAGTGGTGGAGGCAGGACGGGAGGTGGGGGGAGCGGCAGAGGGGGCGGAACAGGCACTGGTGGGGGCGGAAGCGGGGCGATGACAGCGTGTGTCACCGGGGTAACGTTTTGGACGGGTGGTGTGGCCTCAGGGACCGTCCCTTTCTTGGCTGGCAGGTCCTGACACGATGCACTGTGTTTGAGGGTGTAGGTGGCGGAGTGGTAGAAGCTGTAGTACTCTAGCGCGTGCCTCGCCCTGGCCAACATCAGCCTGCAGGACACAACAAAAAAACACAAGTCAGCACAAATTTTATTTTCCCTTTATTTTACACATAGACTGTATATAAGACAGTATATATGGCGTAGTCACCGTGGCTTTACCGATTGTATTTGAAGCCTTGAGTTTGGCATTTTGGCCGTTGCCATCTTGTTTTTTTGCAACCAGAAGTTACACAAGAGGGTGGAGTTTAGTGCAACGGATAGCTGAATAAGACATTTTTAGTCAACAAAAAAGTTACAATTAACTTTCATGAAGCCCAAAACACACTGCGAAAGGTTGGAAGTTGTAAGACGAAAAATACACGAAAACACAGACAACTCCGAGACCAGACCAAGTGAATGTTTGTGTCTTAACCATAGAGCCGGTATTGTAATATCTGAAAGCTACCACTGAAAGCTAATCCGGCATGAATTATTCTTTGATAAAAAAAAATAAAAAAAAGCTGTGAAGAACTAACAGTAAAGAGGGTGTAAACAGCAGAAAGGATTTGATCTCATTAGATATAGATTGAGTTGGTTTCTTACAACATGTATTGCTCTGCACACACCTGTGTCTTAGCTGAAAGAGTTTGTACAGCAGCAGCAGGATTAAAGCTCCAGCTAGAGTCACCAGAAGAACAGCCACCCTCGCATCCAAGCTCCAGCATGACCTCCCGGCAGGTCCGGGTGAGCTGCAGCTCCCGGGGGCTGTGGTGTCTGGAGGGGTTCCTCCATACCTCGCTTAGGATTGATGATGGCCTGGACCAAGACGGGCCGGAGGGTGTCCAGCAGGATTGGGTGTCGGCTCCTGAGTACAGCGGTCTCAGGCTGGGGAGGGATCTGAAGAGAGGTGCTGCTTGTTACCTGATGACCTACCGACATCGCTGCCAGGTTTGATCCAGAGGGGATGAGTGTCGTTTGATGAAACACACTCTTGAGAAGTGTGAGCAGGTGTCTGCAAGGAAGCGGCTTCAGATGGCTTTAATTGCCAGAATGCTCTGTAACATAAAAGGCTGCCATCACTGCACGTTTCAAAATGAAGCGTCAAACATAAGATAAAGACAATTCTGGCTTTTGTTTCGTTTTCCATCTGTACCCTATATCTTTAACTATGTCTGTTTGGTGGATGGGGCTGATACGGAGTGTACAGTGGGATTTTAGAGCTTTTGCTCTGAAAACAGCTGCCTGCTGTGGCCGAAAAACAACTCTATGAGAGCAGTGACAGTGAACCAAACAAGTTGTGGGGCGGACAGCTTAACAATGATCTAAAACTCACAAACTTCATTAGGCCAAGGGGAGCTGCAGATTCAGATGAACGGGTTATTTCCTAGGTCCAAGCGTACCTTTAAATTATTATGATTTTATGGACAATCGTGCACTAAATGCTATTAATCACGCTTTATTTCAATTTCACTGTTGTTGTTAGACATGTATTTAAACATTTGTATTGATCTCAGTGTTTTAAAATCTGTGATTACAGATAAAAAATTGATTTACTGTCTATCAGGTGGACAAATATAGGACACCAAACAAAATGCTACTCACGTGAGGTTTGTCTGAAAATACTATCAAAATTGAAACTTACTTCATTCAAATGTGATGGCGTTGTAGTGGGCACATTCAAAATAGAACAAAAAGAATAACAGAACACAACAAAGCGCTGGTTTAAAAACTGAGTGGCTATCCAGGACCAAATGCAAAATCCTGAGCACACCCCAATGGGAGGAAGCCAGTGAAAACAGCAGGAAACAGTGCACTTCCCTAACACAGTATACAGAAATGTGATTGGAGAACACTTCCTATCGCCATGGATACAGGAAACTGGTCAAGGATGTCTTTTTTTTTTTTTTCAAGGTCTACATTTTGAGTTGAGTGTGTTGGTCTGAAGAAAACACACACGTGAGCACACACAAACTCAGATTAGTACTGTTCCACATGGTCTACTTAGAAAAGAGAAACTTATTATTAGTCTTTCAGACAAGCTGTAATCCTTGCTATATAATATTATTGCACATCATCCATCCACATAAGATATAAAAAGCAAATTAAGCTGGAAAAGTAGGATGAAAGTCAAAAACTTGAGCTACAAAAAGAAGTCTTGTTTTAAGGCTTCTTTACTTTGATAAACCAGGAAACAAAACACCAAATAGTGTCTATAAAGTAGTAGAGCCGCACATACAGATCTGACCTTCAGATTCTGAGCTTTATCTGGAGGGAAAATCCAAATTATTTTTACAAAAGCATTATCAAAGTGAAATGGAAATGGTTGTTTCAGTGCCACCGACGCAGCCCACATTAGTCCCTGGCTGTACCAGTGCAGGTCAACGGATGCAGAGAGATGGTGGCTGCCGTGAAAGGCTGGCCGCTATCTGATTGAGCCAGTATTCAGGGGACGAATAAATGACACGCGGGGAACAGAAAGAGGCCAGCGCGGACGCAAGTCCAGCTCTCATTTATCTGTCTAATAAGTTTTGATGGTGGGCCAAAGCCGAAAGGGAGAGAAACTCTAAGCT
Source organism: Anoplopoma fimbria (assembly GCF_027596085.1). NCBI lineage: Eukaryota > Metazoa > Chordata > Actinopteri > Perciformes > Anoplopomatidae > Anoplopoma > Anoplopoma fimbria. The sequence goes on along the minus strand of NW_026553613.1, from coordinate 4,634 downwards.
CTCACTCAATATCCCCGCCTGGCACCCTCACAATCCTCTGATATTGGAGAAGAGAGTAATATTAAAAGATCTGTTATCAGAAGCCCAATTGTAATATGGGGGAGGGAGGTGATCTGCCCAGACAACCTGCTAGAAAAGGGATTCAGGACCTGTACTGTTTCTTAAAACCACAAAGACGATAATAGAAACAAGGGTCTTCATTCAGATACCTTCATTATGTTCATTTATTCTTAATGGCTTTTCATATTCAGGTTTTTGGGTAGGCTCGTAAGAACAGGGGATGGACGAACAGTCCTTGTCATCTTTCCTATATAGTATTTTAAACAAATAGCAGCTGGCAAGTTTACATTGCCTGGATAAACTTGAATTCATTATTTTCCCAACTCCAGTGAGTACTGGGAGGAGGGACTTGTCACAATTGTCACATTGGAATAGCTGGTCCACATAAAAGGTCAGTCCACCTCAAGTGAGCCTGGGCCCTGGCTTGAGGAATTGGAGCATATATTCAATGACAAATAGCCTAAACTGTACACACACTGCACTGCTACGTTGACAACTATAACATTCTAATTTCTAATAAGAGTCCTACTTTCACCCTTGAACGCAGACTTGCTTGCGTTAAATACTCAACCTACAAGTTATTCCTTAATGTAGTTATATTTTATTAAAAAAGAGGCAGATGCTGTTAACACCCAGATGTCAGAAGCCAACAATATAATTTGCAGCAGGGCAGAATAGCCAATATAACAACCCTGGTATATATAGCACGGCAGAGACAAACACCCGGTGTCCGTAGCCAACAATGCTCTTTGCAATCTGACGTGGGTTCAAGTAGATACTGCATGTGAATATTTAGCCTACTTTTCATAAACCTAACCAAGTAGTTTTGTTGTCTAAATCTAACCAAACTGTGACTCAAAACTGAAATAATAATAATATTCAAAAAATAATAAGTCAACTGAGTGTAAAAACAGGCTTCTCCAGGGTGCAAATCCTTAGTTTGCCCCTAACATCCACAATACTCAATACTAGTATATATTTTTTTTACCTCCAGATCACAATCGAATGCTTACTTGCATTTATTCTCTATGTGTGTTGTATTACAATTTTTAGGGATTCATTTTCTGTGTGGTGATGATGATGTGGCGACGATGAGAACGCACTTATAAGGATGAAGGCAATGACGAGGACGGCGATGTAATGATGATGTTGTTGAGGAGGGGGATGATGAAAGTGAAAATGATAATGATAATGATAATGGCAACGTTGATGATTGTGACAGTAAAAAAGACGAGAAGGATAGTGATGCTGATAATGAGGAGGATGAAGATGATGCTCTAACGCTGATTGTGCGAATATTAAAGACAGCGTGATGTGAAAGCAGTTGAGAGAATCGTCTGCTTAATGATGATCAATCTATTCATGAGCTCTCCATGTGAAGAGCTAATGGGCTGACGGAGCCAGCGGACGGCTGAAGTAGGAGTTCAGTGATTGGACTTTTGTTTTTCTGTGTGTATGACTAAAGACTACCAGGAGGCTGTTAAGTGCTCTTTGACTGGCCGTCCACTGTTAACCTACACTGTTAAATACAAAGCTGCTCATCACACACCACTCACTGCAACCGCCTTCAAAAGTCTTTAAGTGTAAGGAAGTGAGACAGGAAATGGAGCTTGTGGGCATATAATCACATAATAGACCGTCTAGGAGGGTACATGGAGGTTGAATCAAGAATAAATCATCAGTGTTTAGTTATGCAATGGTTTATGTTGCTAACAGAAAAAATGGCTTTGAGGCTTACATGATATGACCCGTTGGTACAGTATATAAAGGGGCTTAATAGGATCACATAATGGCCAGATGTGACCAATCCATATTAAGGACAGTTTTCTATTCTGCTCTGCAGCTAAGGTTGATCGAAAAGCCTGGTAAAAAGAGTTAGCACTTAACTCTGCTCATAAGCCCCAAAGACAGGACTGCTGAGCCATCCGTTCACTACTGAAGACCACAACAAGCGATTTAATGCTCCAGAAAAATGAGCAAATAAGTGAACATTTAAGTTGAGAATATAATTATACGAGTTACATTACATTACAGTCATTTAGCAGACGCTTTTATCCAAAGCGACTTACAATCAGTAGTATATTACATATCATTCACACACTGATGGCTACCATGCAAGGTGCATCAGACTGTAGCTAACATTCATGCAACATCCAGTCCACACCGATGGCAAGCCTTCAGGAGCAACTTGGGGTTAAGTGTCTTGCCCAAGGACACATCGACTGCCGAAGCCGGGTATCGAACCACCGACCCTCTGATTGTAGAACTACGCCACAGCCGCCCACATATTATTATAGTTATACGAGGTCATCATCTATTTTCGCAATGTTTTTTTCCAACAAAGTAAGAGCCCCAAAACCTTTTTCCCTTTACATGAACAACAGATATTTCTCAAAAAAATACACAATTTTATGATCTTTACTTGAGTTTTTTTGTAGTCTTGCTAACCAGTCTCATCATTAGCATATTGTGAATCAGTACCATACCTGGCATTGAGTACACTGCAGTCATGTCCTCTGCATTGTTTAATGTTTCTTTTTTTAACAAACAAATTAGACACTGACTTTTTATCATGGATAATTATATACCTAAGAGTTAAAAATGACAATAGTGAAAAAAAAACAGTGGCAGTGTGGACAATTGTTGGACCTTCACAAAAACTTTAGTTTATTTTTGGGGTTCATACCATTTATTGGTAAAATATGATACAATTTGATAAAATGTTGATATTTTGTGTAATAAAATAGACTACTCTTGTGCCACATTCCCATTATCAGGTATCAACTGTATTTTCTTGAAAAGAAAAGTGCTCTCCACGGGAAGCAGTGTATTTTACATAAAAGAAGACTTAATTCAACAAGTAATTCAGCATACTCTTACTTTTTTTTTAGATTCAATGGAGTGATTAGGCCTTATCTGTCAAGTCAACAGTGAGAAGGTAACTCACCCGAAAATAGCATCCACCCTGGCAAGCTGCAATGACTACTGGATCAAGGACTGAGCACTGAGTTTTAATTGTCAGTAATATCAAGTACAGTCCTTAGATAGATGTTGTGTTTGTGGAAGGAAATTATAAACTCTGTGATGCGTGTGTTACATTGATATCAGGAAATTGAACCCATTGCTGGAGCTCCAACAGCTCAGGAGCAAAGTGTCCGTTAATGCTGAGCTCAATAACGCAGCACACAGCATGCAGATAAATATCTGAGGGCTAAAACCGTTTGAGGCAAATATGCGATTTAGGGATGTATAAATTAAATTGACTTGACAGGACTAGATGTTACCTTCTTTATCAAAACATTATTGTTTCTAAAAACCTAGCTAGATGATTCATTATCAGGGGAAATAACAGGAAAACTGTGATTAGGTTTATTAATCATATGATGTTTATATTGAAGAAAGTGCTTAAGTGACTTACGGGTTTTGATGTGATATCTCAGAATCCTAATTATTGAAAAGCTCATTCCATTTAAATGAATACATTTTCTGTGTTGTGTCCAGATGTCACGGCGGCTGTGGCTCAGTGGGGAGCAGGGTCGTCCCCCAATCAGAGGATCGGCGGTTCGATCCCTGGCTCCGGCAGTCCATGTCGATGTGTCCTTGGGCAAGACACTTAACCCCAAGTTGCTCCCGCAGGCTGTTCCTGCGGTGTATGTATGTGTATGAATGTTAGTTAGGGTCCTGATGGTCAGGTGGCACCTTGCATGGTAGCTCAGTGTATGAATGGGTGTGATTGGGTGAATGATTAGTAATGTAAAAGCGCTTTGAGTGGTTGGAAGACTAGAAAAGTGCTATACAAGTACAGTCCATTTACTTTTGAACATTTTGAACATTTTATGTATTAATTCAAACTATCTCCTGTAAAAAGTATTTCAATACAATGGTAAGTAATTATATTGGAGGATAAGAAATCCCATTAATTGTAATCTATTGAGTGTCTCCAATAAAAAAGCATAATTTTCTCAAATTCTAATCGTTCCAAAAACGATTAGAATTATCTTGAAAAATCTAATGTGTAATATGTGTTAAATTATAGAATGGAAATTCCATTTGATGTTATGTATGTAAATTGCCAGAATATTACTGACAACATGACCTCAGAGTCCTCAATGGTAGCTACGGCCCTGCCACCTGGTGAACTTGTCAAATCCTGCTATTGAAGGAAAGAAATGCAAAGAATATATGAAAATACTTCAATACTGTCAAAAACATTGTTCAGGATCAGGTCTGCCTTTCATTGTTCAATAGAAGTCTTCAACAGTGATACACACAAATATCAATCATACAATCACCGTGGAGATTAGCAGAAGAGAAAATGGTTTGTATCTTTTCATCTGAGCCAGTTTTTGGCCCTGAATCTCATCTGGCGAGTGTTCAGGAGTTGATGGGCAGGCACAGTCAGGGCTAACACCTCACAAGCTCAATATCTCGCTCCCGGTCATCTCAGCACTGACTGACTGCAGGGACTGAACTGTTGACCCATCGAATGCGTCACAGTCGCGCCACCTTACCAGACTAACTCTGCACGGCCAATTTTCAAAAGAGAGCGCTAATTGTTTAATTGATGTGCAAAG
>NW_026553612.1:7500-12924 GCF_027596085.1 Anoplopoma fimbria | reverse complement strand
AAAAATAAATTACACATATGTATTTATTTATCAGTAGCATTATTTTATTTATTTTATTATTATTATTTTTTTAATTTTTTTAATTTTTAAAATTGTTAAAATTTTAAATTTAAAAAAAAAAAATTCCATCCATCCATCCATCTCCTTCCGCTTATCCGGGGCCGGGTCGCGGGGGCAGCAAGCTAAGGAGGGTCCTCCAGACGTCCTTCTCCCCAGCAACACTTTCCAGCTCCTCCTGGGGAACCCCGAGGCGTTCCCAGGCCAGACGAGATATATAATCTCTCCAGCGTGTTCTGGGTCTACCCCGGGCCTCTTACCAGTTGGACGTGTCTGGAAAACCTCTAAAGGGAGGCGTCCAGGAGGCATCCTGATCAGATGCCCGAGCCACCTCAGCTGGCCCCTTTCGACGCGAAGGAGCAGCGGCTCTACTCCGAGCTCCCTCCGGATGTCTGAGCTCCTCACCCTATCTATTTTTTTATTTTATTTTATTTATTTTATTTATTTATTTATTTTATTTATTTTATTTATTTTATTTATTTTATTTATTTTATTTATTTTATTTATTTTATTTAATTTATTTTATTTAATTTATTTTTTTACTTTTATTTATCTTTTTACTTTCATCTTGAAAGACATGAGAATAAGCCTGAACTGTTTGATGAAATGCAAATAAATGATTTAGCAGTTTTACTATTTTATTGTGTGTGTGTGTGTTGCGCGTGTGTGTGTGTGTGTGTGTGTGTGTGTATGTGTCTGTGTGTTGCGTGTGTGTTGCGTGTGTGTGTTGCGTGTGAGTGTGTGTGTGTGTGTGTGTGTGTGTGTGTGTGTGTTTGGGGTTCATTTGAGGTACATTTGTAATAAAGTCCAATCACATAAATAATATTATCAACAGAGAAAAGACTCTCTAGCTTTTGTTTGAATCCTGCTCTTCAGCCTCTTTTGACCTCTTTGGCTTCTCGTCTTGGGGGAGCTGCTGTTGACTCTCATTCACTGAGTACTTAGCTCACTACGTGTGTAGTTCAGGCTCATAGACTCGTGTTTCTGAGGCTGAACTACACAACATGGCTGCTGACATTTAAGATGGTTTCCTGTGATTTTATGGAATTTAATGCACTGTGGGTTGATAACGTGCTGCTCACTGCTTTAATTCATATCTGTAGTGACTGACTTCTACCACACACACACACACACACACACACACACACACACACACACACACACACACACACACACACACACACACACACACACACACACACACACACACACACACACTCTCTGTCAATCAAATGACCAAGTTCATGAATCCCTCCACTGTGTCTCCTCTCCAAGACAGTTGTTGGACAGTTAATTAAATATAATGTGGAGCCATGTTTAAAGCTGTGTGTGTGTGTGTGTGTGTGTGTGTGTGTGTGTGTCTCTGTTTGTGTGTGTTTAAAATGTGACCACGAGAAGAAGATTAATAGTATTATTATTATTATTATTATTATTATAATGATTATTATTATCATCAGGTAGACCGTCTCTGCCGTCTGTCTCTCTGTCTGTCTCTGCTCTGATGCTCTCATGTGCTGTCCTCAGTGTATATCTGCCTACAGGAAGAGGATCATTATTATCATTATTATTATTATTATTATCATTATTATTATTATTATTATTATTATTATTATCATTATTATTATCATTGTTAAGCCTGCAGGATGATATACTTTGTGCTTTACAGCCTTGTTGCTACACAGACACACAGAATAAAGCACATCATCTCTAAAGCAGAGTCCTACCTGAGCTCCACAGCAACAGCAACAGCATCAACAGGTGATCCATGACGTCCAGGTAGACCGTCTCTCTGCCGTCTGTCTCTCTGTCTGTCTCTGCTCTGATGCTCTCATGTGCTGTCCTCAGTGTATATCTGCCTACAGGAAGAGGAGGACCTTTACTGGAAGTTGTCTTTAGTTTTACAGCTAATATAACTGCGGTTCTGAGAGGCAGATGATGTCTTATTTCACAGGAAGCTGCTGACTGATGACAGATACTAATACCTGTTAACTGTTCCTGACAGCCCGCGGAACCTTCAAGATCTGACTGTTTGTGTGGAAGAATGCCAAAATCACACCTGAGCAATGTTTTTAGCTGCACTAGTTTCTCCATACAGGAGGCGTACAAAAGCTGTCATTACTGTCAACAAAGATCTTTTCTACCAAGTTCCTGTGTTGCTTTAAATACTGATTTTGTTGCAGTTTCTCCTGTGAAGCGACTGAAGTTCAATACTTTTTCCCTCTGTCATTCCATTGTATTATGCACATAACTTAATTTCTAACTTATTTGTTTGGTTTTCTTTGTTTGTATGGATTACTTGTTTGTTGTTAACACCTGAAATCTGGTGAAAACTTCATGTCAATAGCACCTTTAGAAATATATTTAAAGAGAAAATTATGGTGAAGATGCTCAATACTTTTTTAACAGAAAGAAACATCGTGGATATATAAAATATATAGTATATATATATATATATATATATATATATATATATATATTAATATAGAGAATATTAAGATGAATCATTAATATTATGGTTAGTTGCAGCTGTAATGTCTCCAGCTGCAAAGGAAAAAAAAAAAAAGAAAAAAGAAAAAAAAAGCATTGACTCTCTGCTGATGTGACAATGTACCAAAAAAAAAGAGCAACTGATAAAAAGCATTAATCTGATAAACAGTACTTGTCATATTATCTCCAGCGGCAACAGCAGAGTCCGGATCTTCAATCGGATATTACAGTGGGTGGAGGGGTATGAAATCTGGAGGAAGTCCGGATCTTCAATCGGGTGGGTGGAGGGGGTCTGGAGGAAGGGTTCCTCGGCCCCGGACGACGAGGCCTCACTGTCTGTCTCGGGGGCCTCCTGGATGTGTCTGGCCGGGGTCTTTCTACTAGAGGGCTGGTCCAGGTGCAGTTGATGGAAGGCAGCGATGAGATGAGGGTCACAGATGTGCCGAGCTGGAACCCACAACCTCTCCTCAGGACCGTATCCCTCCCAGTCCACCAGGTATTGGATGCCCCGACCCCAGTGGCGAGAGCGAAGCAGGTGGAGACAGGACCTCCTTCGATGAGGCGAGGAGGTGGAGGAAGGGGAACAGCAGGCACCAAGGCGCTCTCCCGAACCGGTTTCACCCTGGAGATGTGGAATGTGGGGTGGATGCGCATGCATCTGGGGAGCTTGAGCCTCACTGCCGCCGGGTTGATGATCCTCTGGATCTCGAAGGGACCAATGAACTTGGGACCCAGCTTCTTGGACTCTACCCGCAAGGGTAGGTCCTGGGTCGACAACCACACCTTCTGCCCCACTTGGTAGACGGGGACTGGGGTGCGGTGTCGATTGCCGGCGTAGGGGGGAACGTACCAGGATGAAGGTCGATAGTGCAGTCATATGTACGGTGGGGAGGCAGTGCCATGGCTTTGGATTTATTGAATACCTCCTTGAAGTCCAGGTATTCGGCCGGGACTCCCGTGAGCTCAGGTGTGGAGTTGATGAGGGCAGGACCTTGTGGTGCGGCGGCTTGCTTCAGGCAGACGAGATGACAGGAGGGACTCCAGCCCCGGAAAGCCCCCGTAGCCCAGTCAATATGGGGGTTGTGTCATCGTAACCACAGATACCCCAGAATGAGGGGAATACGGGGGGATTGCAATATGTGAAAACTGATGGTTTCATGATGGTTGCCGGACAGAAGCATGTGGACTGGAACGGTTTGATGCGTGACGGTCCCCAGGAGATGACCGTCGAGGGCGCTGGCAGGAACCGAGCGAGGGAGCGGTATCTGGTCGATCCCCAGCTGTAGAGCGAGTCCCTCGTCCATGATGGATGCATCTGCTCCGGAGTCCAGGAAGGTGGAGATAGTCTGGGAACCCCCATGTAGGAGTAATTTGGCGTGGAAAAGGGGCCTCTGGCAGAAGGAGGGTCAGGAAACGGCTCGGCTCACCAGCACCTCCTTAACTACTGGCGAGCCTGGGCTTTTACCGGACAGTTCGGAACAAAATGGCGGGCCTGACCACAGTACATGCACAGGTTGTGCCTGCGGCGCCGGTCACGCTCCTCGGTCGAGAGTCTGGTTTGTCCCACTTGCATGGGCTCTGTCTCCCGATGAGGCGGAATGGTCGACGGATGGTGCGGGGTTGTGGCGTGCATGACGTCTGGGAATGAGCCGTGGCTGGAACGACCCTGGCGTCTCACCAGCCGCCGGGCCTGGATGCGGCGGTCCAGTCGAGAGGTCACCTCGATCAGACCGTCCAAAGAGGTGGGCAGCTCGAAGGAGATAAGTTCATCCTTGATATAGTCCACCAAGCCGAGCATGTAAGTGTTGCACTGAGCGGGCATATTCCACGAGCTAAGCTGCGCCTTGGTTCGGAAGTCTATGGCATAATCCGTGATGGTTTGATTACCTTGTTGGAGCCCCAACAATCCACTGGCGGCGTCCGGTCCCAACGAAACCACTCTGAAAACCTTGTGTAATTCCTCGGAGAAGGTTTGGAAGGAAGCGCAGGCGGGAGTTCGGCGGTCCCACTCCGCCGACCCCCACAGGCGGGCTCTCCCCGCCAGGTGGTTGATGGAATATGCCACTCGTGCTTCCTCGGTGGCGAAGGTGTATGGCTGTAATGCGAAGAAAATAGAGCAGTTCAAAATAGGCGTTTCAGCCCTCAGGATCCCCAGCGTAACGTTCCGGCTCGCCGACTTGGACCTCCGAGACCAGCGGTGAACGCGCTGGTAACAGCTCCGGGTGAACCCTGGGTGATGGCCGCCGTAAATTGTTGAACCTGGTGCGTCAAGGCAGTCACAGCCTGTCCCTGGTTCACTAGGGTCTGGTGAACCCCGGCGGTGGTGGCGGCGAGCTGGGTCTCATGTCTCTGGATAGCCTCCTCCATAGACACGAACTGAGCCAGTGGCGAACTAACCGGCAACAGGAAATCAGTCCGGGGGATAACGCTGGAAGGTCTGGCATGAATGCGGAGAACGATCTGGCAACAGGTGAATGAGTGAGTGTGGCATTTATAGTGTGAATGTGGCAGAGTGCTCAGGTGAGAGTGATTGTGCTGATGAGGTGGGTGTGGTGGACAGGTGCACAGCATAAGGCTGATTAGGTGAGTGAGGGAAAGTGTGGTGAGAGAGAAAACGGGGCTGGGCTGTGAGCTGGAGTGAACTGAGGGAAATAGACAGAGTGCAGGAAGAGTGAACAGGTGTGACTGTGACATTTCTGAGTTACATGTAGAGTCTGAGTGGACAAAACACACTCAACTCTGTTGTCTAGTTAATTAACAGAAGGAAACTTTAATGATTCTCTTTCATTTATAAGAGAAAGATGGAGGTGGATTATGAGGAAGATGCTCTGTTACATGTTTTAAATGAACAGAAAGAAACATCGTGGACGAGAGAGAATA
>NW_026553612.1:0-2500 GCF_027596085.1 Anoplopoma fimbria | reverse complement strand
AGTGTCATACTTTTGATTTTAGTGTTTAAGCAATCGAAAAAAACTGTAAATACAGACTCTGTAATCTGTGTCATGTTTAATGTAAACCTGCTTTTAACTGTTTTATTACAATATAGCTGAGTAACATTTATATATTCATTATTATTTGGTGGCTGTTTTACTGAGAACCTCATGAGATAATACAAATTCTAAAAAAAACTTTACAATACTTTTAATATTAGTATCATTTGAAACTATGCAATTATTTCTACACTTGAATATCAAATATGGAACATTTTACAAATATGCAACATTTTACTTTAATTTAAAAATTTTACTTTATATTAATATTTAATTTAAAAAATATATATATTATTGAATTTATAATTTACAAAATGTTATTTGTATGTTAATCTTTATTTTTTAAGTACTTATTACATTGGAAAAATACAAAAAATATATAAAAAAAATATATATCCATTTTTAAATGTAACAATTGTGACTCCTGTTTCATGCACTACTTTGTGTGTTTTCCTTCATGTTCTGCAGTCAGACCATAGAGCAACCTGCTGGTGAGTCTGTGGAACTGCACCGAGAGTTTTAAAATGACCTGTTTACATAACTGTCACTGTTATTAATGTAGAGATAATAAAATGACCTGTTTACATAACTGTCACTGTTATTAATGTAGAGATAATAAAATGACCTGTTTACATAACTGTCACTGTTATTAATGTAGAGATAATAAAATGACCTGTTTACATAACTAACTGTCCTGTTTACTAACTGTCACTTTATTAATGTAGAGATAATAAAATGACCTGTTTACATAACTGTCACTGTTATTAATGTAGAGATAATAAAATGACCTGTTTACATAACTGTCACTGTTATTAATGTAGAGATAATAAAATGACCTGTTTACATAACTGTCACTGTTATTAATGTAGAGATAATAAAATGACCTGTTTACATAACTGTCACTGTTATTAATGCAGAGATAATAAAATGACCTGTTTACATAACTGTCACTGTTATTAATCCCGAGAGTAGAGATAATAAAAGTGACCTGTTTACATAACTGTCACTGTTATTTTGTAGAACCATAATCAGAATGACCTGTTTACATAACTGTCACTGTTATTAATGTAGAGATAATAAAATGACCTGTTTACATAACTGTCACTGTTATTAATGTAGAGATAATAAAATGACCTGTTTACATAACTGTCACTGCTTATTAATGTAGATAATAAAATACCTGTTTACATAACTCACTTTATTAATGTAGATAATAAAAGTGACCTGTTTAAATCATAACTCCAACACTGTTATTAATGTAGAGATAATAAAATGACCTGTTTACATAACTGTCACTGTTATTAATGTAGAGATAATAAAATGACCTGTTTACATAACTGTCACTGTTATTAATGTAGAGATAATAAAATGACCTGTTTACATAACTGTCACTGTTATTAATGTAGAGATAATAAAATGACCTGTTTACATAACTGTCACTGTTATTAATGTTAATAAAACGTGTCTTATATTTTAAACTAACATTCCTTGTTTTCAATATTTCTTATAGAGAATGTAGAAAAGAGATAATAAATCAAAATGAAGTTTGAACTCTTACAGAAAAAATGAAAATATAATCTAATGGTTACTAGATTCCTTGAACTTCTATTCATCTCTTCACAGTGAAGTAGAGTTGACTATTAGTCCCTTTTATCTTTCATATGCTTTTGTGCTTTTTTAAAGTGAAGAAGTGTAAAGACAATAAAACATTTCAGAGAGAAGATGAGAGGAGGTGGAGAAAAGAGGAGGTAGAGTGGAGAAAACAGGTGACGGGCCGATCATCTGGAGAGGTGTTGCACATGTGATTCTACATGGAAAGTTATGTTTTGAGTGACGTCTTAGACTCACATGAAAAATGACAGCAAACCACTTTCCAATGAAGGACTTTTTCATTTTTCAACTGGTGTTGTACACGTGATTAACATGTCAAATGTGGGTCACATGATCCATTTTTCAATGTATGACTAACAATGCAATACTAGGTCTAAAACTACTGGAATCACTAGAGATTGGTCCGATCCTGTTTCAGTCCCGATACCGATATCGATACCTGGACTCTTGATATCGGCCCGCTGTGTGGAAGAGACAGGAATCATTATTTTATGAGTAAGGCAATAATCAGGCTGGACTGAAACATTGCTTTCCTAACTTTGTAAAACAAAATAGAATAAATAACAACATAGATTTAAATGTAATAAATTGTTTTGTTTTTAATTCAAATAACACAATTAAACAGGAATAAATACTTAAATATTCCATTAAGTAATGTTTATAGTATACATCCATAGAATCACCCTACACAATGACCTATAATTAACCAAAGCACTCGGATAAACATATGGAGGATAACTGAAATGAAGATGGAACGTGAATGAACTCAATAACAGAAACACGAGTTACATAGACAAAAGACAGGAATTACACATAAGTTGGCCTAAAA
>NW_026553611.1:45000-79232 GCF_027596085.1 Anoplopoma fimbria | reverse complement strand
CTCCCATTTAAACTGTGTACCTCCCATTTAAAAACTGTGTACATTTAAACTGTGTAAAGTTTAAATGGTCAGTGTGTGGTCAAATGTGTGGAGGTCAGTGTGTGTGTGTGTGTGTGGAGGTCAGTGTGTGTGTGTGTGTGGAGGTCAGTGTGGGGCAGCTGTGTGTGTAGTTCTCCATTCAGAGGATCGGTGGTTCGAGGCTTCGGCAGTCGTGTGTGTGTGTGTGTGTGTGTGTGTGTGGAGCATGGCTGCCAGTCACGCCGCCCACGGGGTGAACAAAGATGGCGCTCCCCCTGACTCCGCCTGGAGGATTACCGGTGCCTTCTGATAACCGAGCCAGCTCTCCACATTGGAGGAGCCTAGACCTACCAGGGTCCCTTTAATGATGAAACACAGGGGGTCACCTGAGGGGACTGTGGGCGGAGGAGCCATGGGTCACTGGTGAAACAGGGACTGTTGTAGTTCTGGACCCCAGTGAGCCACAGCAGAGTGCCAGCATATTTAAAGGACTTTGTTACTTATCGTTAACTGACTTGTGAGTGTTAAAGGTGTGAATATGCATTACCATGTTTTCTTCATTCTAACAGCACATGTTTTATATGTATGTTGTATCCAAACGCAATAGTGCATCAGCATGGTCTGGTGTATATTGGGAGTAGTGGGGCATACTTTGTCGAGACTGTGCAGTTGTGTGAGGGGTGAATGCATAATGCTGAAGTTCTACTGTTTAGAAACGGGGACGTTTCTTTCTGGAGGAGGGGAGGTATGTAAGGTATTTTGTTAGTTGCTAAGGGAAGGTTCTGAATTACCTCGGGGGGTTATCTTGCTGCTGCTCAGGGCAGACGCCCCTCGATGACAAACCTCCCCGTAGAGTCCAAACACCAAAGACTCTGTCCAGACTCCATCATCACATATCATCTGTTCATAACAAACGATTATCTTTTCCTCATTTCAATGGTCTCTCCTGTTTGAAATAAAGGATTATCTTATCTTATCTTATCTTATCCAAAACTATTTAGTCTTGAAGGAATTAATTTCAAGTTTCATCACATAAAATAATCTCTTTTCCGGAGTGAAAGAGTAGTTTGTTGTTTGTACTCCGACAGGAAACGCTCAACGGCCTTGATAACACATAGAGACTGCTGGTGTGTGTGTGTGTGTGTGTGTGTGTGTGTGTGTGTGTGTGTGTGTGTGTGTGTGTGTGTGTGTGTGTGTGTGTGTGTGTGTGTGTGTGTGTGTGTGCTTTGTGGCCGACAGAAACACTTCCTGTCTCAGATGTTTGTTAAGCTTCTTCAGAATTAAGATTCAGTCCGTCTGTTTTCTCAGAAGCAGCTTTCATTCTGTGCATTTCATCCAGAACAGTGAGTTTTTCCTCTGAACTCTCTCAATACCTTGAAAAAAAAGTTTTGATGATGACAACATTATGATGCTTTCAGAAAGCTGAGTATTATTTTTGTCTGAAGCATTTAGGTTGTGGGGATTTAAAAATGTGTTTCTTTTGTTTGCATTTATAAAAAAAAAGGTATTTCCATTTTATACGGCTTTATACTTCTATTCCACTTCATCTCAGAGATAAATACTTACTCTTTTTACTCCACTACATTTATTTGACAGCTTTAGTTACTTGTTACTTTACAGGTTAAAGCATTTTGTACAAACATGTCGTCATCTTAAAATATGAAGCATTATTACAGATGAAAACCAGCTGCAACATTGAAATGCTGCTCACATGTTAATGCATCAATGATTGTTAAATAATCCTATTATATTATGAATATATTAATACAAACATCTGAACGATGAAATTCTGCAGAATAAATACTTTTACTTTTGTTACTTTAATAAAAATAATTTTACTAATATTTCTGTACCTCGAGTAAAATAACGAATGCTTTTATTAGTATTTTCTTTACATTATATGAAATTTATACCAATAATAATACAACAAATAATTCATACTAATATCAAAACCCCACAAAAATGTGTTAAGACATGTAAGATGTTTAATAAATCCTTATTTTTCAGAAGTTAAATATTTAAGTTATTGATAATGTTTCCTCCCAATTTAAGTTCATTTTAAAACAAATACTTAAACATGTTTTAACATTTCATCTTAGCTCTTATCTTCACGTCTGTGCTGCACGTTGAAGATTTTAATGTAGAATATTAAACGCTGTGTTGTAACACTTTTCAACAAAACCAACCGCATCCTTTTTCTTCAGTGTTCGTTTCTTAGTTTCACACGCTTCATCGTGAGACCTCCATCTCTTCTGGTTTTCATGTTCCTCATTTTCTCCTTATTTTGTCCTTCTTACTCATCCTCTGAACAGTTTTAATCTTCTGAAGTGAAGATGAAGATAGCAGCCTTCAATGTCAAAAACCTGGGAATAAAAAAGGTCAAAGACAAGAAGGTGGTCCACTACCTCACCGAGGTAAAACTCCTTCATCATTTCATCCATAAAGCTCTTTAAAACGAGTGCACGTGAGTTCTCTGTAGAGCTGTGTGTTGGATTTAATCAATGTTGCGTTGACAGATCGTGTCTCGGTACAGCGTGGTGGTGATACTGGAGGTGATGGATAAAAGTGGCATGGCCATGGAGGAATTAATTAACGAGCTCAACAACAACAGGTGAGTTCTCTGCAGCGAAGAAGCTCTTTTTATCTGTCACATAAAACATTTCCATTTCACACTATTTGATTTAACCCAACCAAACCTCAGCTCCAACAGAAAAGTCCTTACTCCATGATCGCCAGCCGCCAGCTGGGACGAGACACCTACAAGGAGCGCTTCGTCTGTTTCTACAGGTAAGAACACAGGTGTGATGAAGCGTGTGATGCTAATGTGTGGGTCCACATACAGTTACACGTATCATAAAGAATCAGAGAGAATGCACACCAAAGACACGGTGCATGTGTTCATGTAGCATGCATGCAAACACCTCTATGTGCGTGTGTGCGTGTGTGTGTGTGTGTGTGTGTGTGTGTGTGTGTGTGTGTGTGTGTGTGTGTGTGTGTGTGTGTGTGTGTGTGTGTGTGTGTGTGTGTGTGTGTGTGTGTGTGTGTGTGTGTGTGTGTGACTCAGAGAGGCTGATGTGACCCTGAAGGCCGTTCATCAGTATGAAGACAATCAACCTGGAGATGTGGACGCGTTCGCCAGAGAGCCCTTCATCCTGCACTTCAGCTGTCCTTCTACAAGTACGCGTTTCTAATACGTGGTGTGTACTTTTTTTTCCAGTTGTGTACTGAGTGGCTGTTTACTGTACATGTGTGTGTATTCCAGAGGTGAAGGACCTGGTTCTGATCCCCGTCCACACCAAACCCACGGACACGCTGAAGGAGCTGGACGAGCTGCATGACGTAGTCAGTTCTATCAAGAAGAAGTGGAAAACTAATGTAAGAAAGTTCAACATAAGTAAACTTCCTGACACAGAGGAGTTCGTATTCCAACTGTACTTAAAGTACATTTTGATAATACTAATTATGCACTTTTAATATAATATTGAGTATAGTATTAATCGTTCTCAGATTGTTAAACATGGGAATGTCATGTCCGAGCCATTCACTCTTGAAAAGGGCGTTCCACAAGAATGGGCTTTGGGACCATGGCTTTTTCTAGTTTACATTAACAACATCTGTATGCAGATGACACAGTCCTCTTCTCCTGTTCTTTTGCAGAAAATTATGATTTTAGGGGACTTTAATGCAGATGGACGTTATCTCTCCAAGAAGAAGAAGGCAGAGATCCGCATCTGCTCTGCTGACTATCATTGGCTGATAGACGATGATGTCGACACAACGACTAGTAACCTTAACGACCACACCTACGACAGGTGACTCACGTCTCAGTGCTGCAGTTTGATCCAGGTGGTTGTCCTGTTGATGATGTTGGTGATGAACTGATACTCGTACTTTTCCTGCCAACAGGATCGTAGTTCATGGAAAGACCCTGCTGAACGGCGTCGTCCCCGGCTCGGCCAAGTCCTTCAACTTCCAGACAGCGTTCAACCTGAAGGACAAAGAAGTGAGACAACTATGTGTTTAACTCATTGATCGTTTTATCTTCATTGTTATTATTCAAACTGTATTTGGTTTCCAGGCTCAGAGAATCAGTGACCACTACCCTGTGGAGGTGGAGCTGAAGAACCTTCAGAGACCCAGAGCACCGAAACGAAAGAGGACAGCGTCCCCTAAAGGACAGAAGAGAGGTAGCTTTGTTTTTATTGACGTTATGGTGACAGGAGAGTAACTGTAACTGTTATCAGAAATATAACATTCTGAACACTTTAAATCAGATTCAATTCAATTTGATCAAACGTAATCTTTTATCGCTTTTTTGTCAATTTCTGCTTCTGTTTAATCGATGACCTACGGCGCACAGTGACGGTAGAAGTGCTGACATATTTTACTTAAAAGTACCAGTACCACAATGTAAAAGTACTCTCTTAGAAGTAAAATTCCTGAAAACTAAATCAAGTGAAATGTAGTTTTATCAGCAAAATGTACTATAAGTTTGAATAGTCCTGCTGAAACATACTGTAGTTTTAACGACTTTATACACAACCAGCTAGTTTAGTTCAGTGGGTCCCTACCTAGAGGTCAGGCTAAAGTAAGTTATGTAACAAAAGTACAGTAAAATAAGTCAATGTTGACTTTATGTTTGACCTGAACAGCGCTCACCTGGGTGAAAGTCCTCAGTTTGATTGACCCGTCCATCAACCCTGAACTCCTCCCTACGCAGACTTTGTCGCTTTTAATACTACGTCACCTGACTTCCTTCTTTGCTCCCGCCATAATTACTACGACCCCTAGAGGTCAGCGTCGTCTTCTTGTACTCGTAGCAGTAATAAACCATATTAGTAGACGATAACGGTCATTAAATCTGCTGAGGATATTCGGTGAATGGTTTCTCAAGTCCAAACTGGCCGCAAAGCAATGGCCGCAAAGCAATTCTATTTAAGTGAATGCAGAAAAACATATTATATAAGCTAAGACAAAGCTGTTTCATTTTCAGTCAGTTACAGTTACAGTGTTTTTGTTTTTGTTACATCCTGACAGCTCAGCAAACAAATGCTTTAGATGTACATATGAGCATAAAAGTATTGTCTTAACACTCAGTGGAAAAAATGTGAAATATAATTATCCTTTAATGTTTGTTTTTTCTGGGTCAACTGCACATTTCAGTACAACAGAAGAAGAAGAATATGACAGGAAAAAGGAAGATTGGACCGTCATCAAACACACCAGCCAAGAGAAAACGTTAGGACAAAAGACGAAGGACAGACTTCAAGATCATTGAACGCATTATCAGAGTTATATACAGCATGTATTCTTCTAATAATATGAAAATTGACTTGATTGTAATGTTGAATTAATTTAGTTTGACTTCTCTTTAACAGTTTTAATAATTAAATCATGTTTTAAACATTGTTGGGGAAGAAAGACTCAAATATGTGTTTTGTTTGTCGTTACTTCTCTCAGATGTTTGAGCTTCATTGTGCAGAATTATTTATGTCAACAAAAATCTGCAAGTCATCCTGACGGTATAATTTACTTCCTCAGGAGGTGGTGGAGACCAAAAACAGAGCTAAAAGAGTGAATATTAAAATGACATTTATCAGGTGACACAAACACAAATACACCTCAGAATCAGAATCTGTTTATTGCCAAGTATGTTACACATACAAGGAATTTTGCTAGGTGAGTAATTGGTGCGTACAGTAAATAACAAACACACAACTAACACAACAAGACATAGTTTAAAATGGAAATATGAAAATATACAATAAAATATGGTAAAAAGTAAACAAGTAAACAAATAAGAGTATGTTAAAGCAGGTATATTATATTATACCTGATGAATCATCATGTTGATCTCCAACTGATGGATGTGGAGATAAACAAGTGTTTCAAGGTGTAATGTTTCAGTGTTTGTAGTTTATTTCTGTGATAACATGTCAATTATGTGATATTATGTTTTAGCATTAAAAAAACGTGAATGATCTAAAACCCAAAGTAGCGTGAAACACAACGACACGAACAGATCAGTGCACATGTTAACCAGCTCAAACATTACAGTGAAGATAAGTAGAAAAAAACTGACTCTAGAAGATCAGATATTTGTCTCCAGAAAGGACTCCAGAGGAATTATTAAAGATAAGATAAGATAAGATAATCCTTTATTAGTCCCGCAGCGGGGAAATTTACAGGATTACAGCAGCAAAGAGGATAGTGCAAAACAAGAGACATAGTAAATAAAACAAATAAAAACACAAGATCAAAATTAGTATTATAAATAAATAAGCAAATGAGCAGTAAAAAACATAAGAACAGTAGAGGATCCACAGGTTGGTGAGGTAGTCCAGGATCCACGCAGTGAGGTGGTGGTCCACCCCGGTCTGCTCCAGTTTGTCCCTCAGAAGCAAAGGCTGGATGGTGTTGAAGGCTCTGGAGAAGTCGGAGAACATGACTCTCACAGTGCTTCCAGCCTTTTCCAGGTGAGAAAGGCGTCTTTGTAGCAGGTAGATGACAGCGTCATCCACCCCGATGACAGGCTGATAAGCGAACTGAAGAGGGTCCAAAGATGAGATCACCAGGGGGCGGAGGTGCACAAGGACCAGCCGCTCCAGGGTCTTCATCAGGTGGGATGTTAAAGCCACCGGCCTGAAGCTGCTGAAGTCCTTGGCCCCGGGGTCTTTGGGACTGGTACCACGCAGGACGTCTTCCATAGCTGTGGTACCCTCCCCAGCTTCAAGCTCAAGTTAAAGAGTTGCTCCACTATCCTGCACAGCTGGTCTGCGCAGGATCTGAGGAGCCTTGAGCTGATGCCGTCCGGACCTAACCTATAAACTAACCATTTAGTTACCACTAAATGGTTAGTTTATAGATTACGATCTCATTTTGGACGGCAAAAAAAAAGATAATCTTAAAGCATAATCACATAATCTTGTACCTATTTTTGCAAGAAGAACAGGTAACTTATTGGCATGTCCTCTAATAGTCAGGAAGTGTAGATATCTGACACCACATCTCTGGTGCTGCAGCTTCTCTCCTCCTCCACCGACTCCACCCACAGGAGGATTAAAAGGCCTCGAGTCACCTGAGCTGCCTCACTGTGGTCTGACATCCTAGACTCACCTGGTTCACTCCATCATTCACTCAGCTGCTCTCTGCTCGGCCTCCTTTTTCATCTTCTTATTCACATTTCATCGTAAACTTCTTTCTTCTTCCTCCAACTGTTTGTTTTCCCTTTCATATATCTCTCTCTGCTTTCATACCTCCATCTTTCCTCCATCTTTTCTCTCCCTCCTCCACCATGAGTCTGAGTCGTACCAAGCGGATCAGCTCCAGTAACTCGGTCCGGAGCAGCAGTGGGTCCAGGAGGCTGAGCGGCTTCGGTCCCGGTCAGGGGGCCTTCGGAGGCGTCTCCCTGAGCAGCAGCTCTCTGTACGCCAGCACCAACGGGCTTCACCACCCGCTGGCCTCCCTGTCCGTCAATAAGAGCCTGCTGGCCCCCCTCAACCTGGAGATCGACCCCAGCCTGTCCATGAGCCGAGCCCACGAGAAGGAGCAGATCAAGAGCCTCAACAACCGCTTTGCCACCTTCATAGACAAGGTAGAGACTCAGTCACTCCATCACAGGACATCAGACAGCGCGTCATTAAATACTCCACACTTTACCCAAGTAAATGTATTTACTGATTAAACTAAATATAGTCAACTACTAATGATGATGTATCATTATAAATAAAACTACCAGCAGTCATTAAAATGAGCTCCACCTTTAAAGTTAAAAACACATCGATGCATCAATAATTATAATACAATAATGTAATATATTATATTTTGCATGACGAGTACTTCTAGTATGTTTTGATGTTAATAATTTTACTTGTATAGACTGTGGTATTAGTACTTCTTTCATCTCTGCAGAAAATTAATCAGCAACTAATAACTTAATTTTTAAAGTTCAAAACAAAGACATATTCTATGATTCAAGCCTCTTAAATGTGAGGATTTGCAGCTGTTCTCTGGTGTTTTAATGTAGATTAAATAAAACATCACATTGGGCTTTAGGAATTGGATTGTAAAATATTTTCCACTATTTTCTGACATTGTATAAACCAAGTAATGCATTTATGTTTTATCTTCAATCTTTCAACTTTTAAAATGTATCAAATTAAAATATGTAACTGTTGAAAATGAAATAACACACTTTTACAAAAAAGTTGAATTCATGATAAATAAAACACGTCTTTGCTCGTCTTGGTCTGGTACGACCTCACAGTGGATAACTAGGATAACATTATCTAACGTTAGCTCATATTACAGTTAGTTTGCTGACTTTATGTCTCTCTAATACTGTTACACTTTTCTTTTTAGTATTTTTATTATTCCTCATCACCGCTGGTGGTGACATAATGTGTTCATATCCGGATAAAGTTATATATCTCTCTTTGAAATGACCTTTAGATCTTTGCGGTTTATTTGCATTTGATGTGTTTTATAAAATGTGTTCAATGTGTCCCAAAATGTGTCCCAAAAAAAAAAAAGCTGACCTTGATGAAGACCTAACAAGGTCACAATGATCATATCTGTATATATGATAGTAAAAGAGTGAAGTACTGTTGTAAACTGGGGAGGTAAACCTGAGAGGTAGTTTTTCTGTAGAGTTTCCTGAAGGACACAAGTTTCCCACAGAAGCAGCTCAGTGATGAAGACATTGATATCGGACTCACGGACGTCTCTGCTTTCTCACGGAGTCAGTGACATTCTCACAAAGAGCCATTGTTGTCTTCTCACATCAGCAGAGACACTGCCAGCGTCCAGAGACAGAATCCACAAAACCAAACTCCTGAAGCGTTTCTATTGGCCGATTTACATGTTTTAAATGTCGCACAAACACTCACAGTGATAAAGTATCTGGAAGGTTGAAGATAATTCTTTAAACATTATGTTTCCAGTAAATGAGAACTGGTCCTTAGTTGAGTATTCTGGTTAAATAAAGGTAAATAAATAAAGCAGAATATGCAGAATTGTAATCCCATTAAATGTTCAAAGTGAGAAAAAGTAAGATTGTTTTTCTAAGAACTTCTTGTTATATATATATATATATATATATATATAGACCATAGACCATAGAATGGTCCCAGCACAGGACCTTGTGGAACTCCGTGACTAACCTGTTTATGGAGGACTCAGTGTTTTCATATACAAACTGGGATCGATCCAATAACCAGCTTAGTGTAGTCCCTTTAATGCAAAAAAAATAACCATATTCTCTGCAACAGGATGTAGTAAATATATATGCAGCATTGCAGTTTCAGTGCTTTTTGGACTGAATGTTTCGAGAGGTCGTCTCCAGACGACTGAGTCTCTGTTTGTTCAACCTGGAGTCATTATGGCTGAATAATTGATGGATGGATGGAAACCTGGAACCTGCTGCTGCATCCGGGCCAGAATCCATTAAACACAGGAGAACAGGTTCTAGATTTTATCTCAGGTTCCTGAGTTTAGATTGTCACGAGGAAGGAATACTTCTTCTTCTTCTTCTTCTTCTTCTTCTTCTTCTTCTTCTTCTTCTTCTTCTTCTTCTTCTTCTTCTTCTTCTTCTTCTTCTTCTTCTTCTTTTCTGAGCTGCTAAAAGGCAAAGTCGAGTCGACGGACTAACAAACAAACCTTTAGTTAAAGTGTAACTTTAGAGAGCTGCCCCCCCTCGTCACTATTCTGATGTTATCTGCTGCAGTTTGAACCTGAAGGAGGACCAATGAGACACTGTGAAATGTGATTATTGATCCTGGTTTGTAGCAGAAAGGAACCAGATCAGTTAAAGCTCCAAAAAGAGTCATTTAAAGCCTGAATCTGTGGATATTTAAGCCCCATTGAGCCGTGAGCTGTAACCTGATGATTCAGGTCAGACTTGGTGTGGTCGTGTCTCTGAGGGAGATCATTCTGCTCCGAACTGAGAGGAGGCTTTGTGAGGAGGGAGGAGGAACAATAGGTGGAGGATACGTTTCCTCAGGCAGGAAACACGATACAGTCAGGTGATGATGTTGTTGAGATGGAGCTGGAACGATGCCGCTTCTTATTCTTCTCTATGGCTGCAACTATTATTTTACCTGTAATGTAGGAAACTATGCAACATGAAGGAAAGTGTGATTTATATACAACGCTCTGTTTGAGAGGCCGTCACATTTATTTATGAAGGTAAAGATCAGATGAAGACGTTGATGATGATTCTGACTGCCATCCCTAAAAGTCTGGACGGTTAAACGCTGATTTGTTCCTTCCAGCTGATCGCAAACTGTATGAAACTTAATTAATGTTGTAATAAACTCTAATATATTTAAGTCAAGAGTTCTTAATCATCAAAGTGGGACATTGAATAGAGACAAAATGATGCAGCATTGTTAGACACTAAAAACAAACAGAGCAGAAGCACAAAACGTAAAAGCATGCAGAGAATTTAAAATATATAAATCCATGTATTTTATCAACTTTAATGTAACACAGAATATCTCCTCCTCTCTGGTTTCTCTGGTGTCTCTTCCTCCTCCTTCGCGGTTCAGGTCCGATTCCTGGAGCAGCAGAACAAGATGCTGGAGACCAAGCTGGACCTGCTGCAGGGTCAGGGCCCGGGCCGGTCCAACGTGGAGCCCCTGTTCGAGGCCTACATGGCGGGTCTGCGGCGCCAGATGGACCTGGTCAACAACGACAAGACGAAGCTGGACGGGGAGCTGAGGAACATGCAGGGTCTGGTGGAGGACTACAAACACAAGTAGGTGAAGTCAGGGAGGTCTGAGGAGGACTGTAGGTGGTCAGGAGGAGGTCTGGTGGACACAAACACAAGTAGGTGAAGTCAGGAGGAGGTCTGGTGGAGGACTACAAACACAAGTAGGTGAAGTCAGGAGGAGGTCTGGTGGAGGACTACAAACACAAGTAGGTGAAGTCAGGAGGAGGTCTGGTGGAGGACTACAAACACAAGTAGGTGAAGTCAGGAGGAGGTCTGGTGGAGGACTACAAACACAAGTAGGTGAAGTCAGGAGGAGGTCTGGGAGATCAGAGCAGATCAGTGTGACACCTCATCTGTGTCTCTGCTGCAGGTATGAGGACGAGATCAACAAGAGGAACAACCTGGAGAACGACTTTGTGATCCTGAAGAAGGTCAGCACACACACACACACACACACACACACACACACACACACACACACACACACACACACACACACACACACACACACACACACACACACACACACACACACACACACACACACACACCGTCGTGAGGTTCACATTAGTGATGTGCAGTAAAATATTTCATCAACTGATAGATGGATTGTTATGAAATTCAGTTCAGAGATTCATGTTCTCTCTCCAAACTAGAAAAAACTCTGATCTCCTTGGTTCACAGGAAGATTTGTTTCTTAATAAATAAAGAGCTCTGGAATACTTCAAATATTAAAATATATCTACTGGAACTTTAACCTTTTTAAACTTGTTTTATGTGAAGTTATTTATTTATTTATTTTTTTATACCATTTTTGGAATTTGCACTTGGATGCTGATGAGTATTTTTTTATTTAACCTTTATTTAAAAATGTTTGACCACATAAAAACTCAAAACAACAAATAGTTAAAAACAACATTAAAGTTTAAGTTTCACAGACGACTAAAAAACAAACCAGCAGATTTTATCAACCAGAGAATTTTAATTCAGTCATTCAATGATCAAATGATCCTTAAACCTGTTTTAAAACCTTGTATTCTTATAAAACAAAGCAGTTTAAATGTCTCTGTAGCTCAAACTGAGATGAGTCCAAAAACTTTAAAAGATTAAAAGGAGAAGTGAGTCTGAGATGGACAAACCCATCACAACCACTCAGTCTCTGGGTTTCAGTATTAAATATTTAAAGAGGTTTGATCACGTTTTAACACGACTGAACTCAATTCCTGTCTGTTGCCCAAGAAGAGCCTCAGCATCAGGCAGAAATGTTTCCTCTTGTCCTGATCAGAGATGAACAGGGACTTGGCCGACGCAAACATCTGGAGGACAAAGACAGAGAGAGACTTTATTAAAACACTGAGTTTGTGATGTTCAATCAATGCTCAGAAGACGGAGTCTGCAGGAGTAGTGTGCAGATGAAGAGATGTTTAGTAAATGAAGGTTTCTGATGTCCGTCTCCTGTTACGGCCCTCTGGTAGACGAGGAAGAGGCCAGAGGACTCACACTGTGTTTTTCTGTCGAACCAACGAGAGATATGAAAAGTCTTTTGTGTTATATTTTGATTATTAACTTTATGTCTTAATGGAGAAGAAGCTGCTGCGTTTTAACAGTTCAGTGTTGCTCTCTTTGGGAAACACATCCACTAGTTTCTATTAGTTTTAACACACATTGTTTCTTCCTGATGATTCAACCAGAAGCATTTCCTCTAAGTGGGAGAGGAATATTTGATAGTGTTTTTATCATCTGTTGGGGGAAGTTTCCTGCTGCAGCTTTGAGAGAATGAACAGAAACCCCGGTGCAGAAAACTGAACCCCAACGAGCTGCAGGGTTCATGTCTCAACATGACTCTACAGACAGCTTAGAGTCCAAATGAACCGCTAAGTATAACCAGACTTAACCAGGAGGTCTGCAAATATAATGCATATTCAAGTGTGTCTCCATCTATTACTGTTATGCAACAAGATCATCAGAAGACCTTCAGTCAAACCACCAAATTAGTGAGAAAGTGTAGAAACATGATTTAAATATGACATTACTGGGTTTTTTTTGTGTGTGTAGAAAAGTGAGTACAAAACAAATGCAGACAAGAACATGAACACATGTAAGACAGGGACACAAAACAAAGGGGGGAAGAGAAGAAATATTAATAACAACAATTCAGGTAGAAGTCAAATTAAATAATGAATTATTAATCAGGATATAAATAAATAAATAAATAATTGTATTATTGGGTTGACAGTGTCAGCAGAGACCAGACCATCGAAGGACATTAATGTATTAATGAGAGGAAGGTTTCAGTCTCCTCATCGCTCCACACACTCCTCATGTTTTCAGCTCTTCACTTTCTTCATGATCTTCATCATTTATTCAATACGTCTGCTTCTGTTGCACTTTCTCGCATTTTGCTAAACGAGTAAACCAACTTTCTCCACTTCAGCCAAACTTATCAAACTTTTTTCTTTTCAGTA
Organism: Anoplopoma fimbria; assembly: GCF_027596085.1. Classification (NCBI taxonomy): domain Eukaryota; kingdom Metazoa; phylum Chordata; class Actinopteri; order Perciformes; family Anoplopomatidae; genus Anoplopoma; species Anoplopoma fimbria. Next base: position 66,038 of record NW_026553611.1, on the reverse strand, counting down.
TTGTAACATTTATTTTCTTGTTTTTTCAGCGTTTACACTGTTTTTTAATGCACAAATTATAAATGAGCATAAAAACACTCTAATGAGGCTGAAACAGTTGAATGAAAGTTTTCTCTCAGTGTTTTATCTGCAGGACTCAATCAATCTCTCTGTTCTCCACCAGACTGAAAAACATCAACCGTCTGTTAGCTGGATGCGTTTAGAGTTTGAACGGGTGTTCATGATCCCCAGAGGATGAACCCTCCTGACTTTGCTGATCCTCAGATGTTTCCCTTTGCACTTCAACATGTTAATAACTTTGGTTTATGATCAAACATCTGCAGAACCGAAGAGTTTCCCATCTGCCTCGGCTCTTCTTTGTGTTCACTGATGATTAGCACTGATAGCATGCTAACACAGAGATGCTAATCATCATGGCTGCCTCTCATCAGCCTGTCGGTGTCCTCACAGAGCTGCTGTCTCTGTTTGTCTCTGTGTTCAGGACGTGGACTCGGCCTACCTGGTGAAGGCCGACCTGGAGGACAAAGTCGGAGCTCTGACTGATGAAATCAACTTCCTGCGTAACGTCTACGAGGAGGTACCGAAACGTTTTAATTCATCTTCCTGTATTTCTTTATTCAAACACTCGGCTCATTGTTCTGTCTCTCCGGAGACATTAACTTTCTCTGTGATGTTTTTATATCAACGGAAATCTTTCATCTGTAGCTGTCGTCGTCTTTGAACATTGAAAGACTAGAAACACAGGAAACATTTTATCCCCAAAGATTTGTGATCTCATGACTCTGATATTACCGGAGATAGTTTGTGTGTCAGTTTATAATTTTACTATTTATTAGCATGTTGTTATCTATTTTATCTATTTACTCCATTGTGTTGTTAATCAGTTCTGTTTGGTTTCTGTTTTTGCAGCCTGTTTTTTATGTGTTGATTGGTTAATTTATTTGTGTTTAATTGAATAAATCTGTTTTATTTATTACATTATAAATTACAGTGTGTTGACCTACAGTACATTAGTTTTTAACTGGAGCTGCAATAATCAGCTGATTAATCGATGAAAGGAAATTATTAATAATTGATAAATCATTAAGGTAATTCTTCAAACATTTGATGGTTTCAGGCTCTCAAATGTGAGTTTTATTTATTGTTTTAAATTGTAATAAAATGAACATCTTCAGACAAAACAAAACATTAGAATTAAACATTTAAAAATGTAGTTTAATTTCAACCAAATGATTAATTGATAAATCAAGACAATAACTGGCAGAATAATTAATAAGAAAAATAATCATTAGTAGCAACCTTACCTTTTTTATTTCAATTATTTTAAATATTTCTTTATATTCCATAATGTCAGTGGGTTAGGGTTAGTTAGTTAATGAGGAGCAGAATGTCTTACATTTTACAATATAAGTGCAGAGGACAGTTTAAGGTGAATCTACAAAGACATTAAACATTTATTAATATTTTTATACTTGATTATAACGCATCACATAAATAAAGATTGTCTGAATAGTTAAACAACTACATTTAAACTGATATTATCATAAAGTCATATTCAACATTTATTTGAAACTGTTCAAGAAAGAATCAAACACCAATCTACAATCTGCTCCGAGGTTTAAGAAACAAACAAACTCATTTAAATGTAAATAAATCATTTATTGTCTCAGAGTATTATCTGTCTTTTAGATATTCTGTGTCCTTTGTGTCTCCAGGAGCTGCGTGAGCTGCAGGCCAGCATCAAGGACACGTCGGTGGTTGTGCAGATGGACAACAGTCGCAGCCTGAACATGGAGACGATCGTCGCGAGGTCAAAGCTCAGTACGAGGAGATAGCAGCCCGGAGCCGAGAGGAGGCCGAAGCCTGGTACAAGAGCAAAGTGAGGAGGAGCAGACTGAGTCCATCGTGATCCGTTACATATCAGCCCACAGACACTTTATACCCTCAACCCACTGACCCAACATCTCCCAACCAAAGAGAAGACAGAGTGTTATACGAGAGGGAAACCCAAAACGCTTCCAAACCAACACAAGAACACATATAGGAGGATCAGTGTTGGAGAAAGTATTCAGATCCTTTACTGAAGTATAAGTACTCATACCACACTATAAAATAAGATAATCCTTCATTAGTCCCGCAGCGGGGAAATTTACAAAACACACTGATACAAGGTCAAAATGTTACTGAAGTAAAAGTACTCATACTACACTATAAAAACACACTGATACAAGTTCAAAATGTTACTGAAGTAAAGATATATTTGGCAACAAATATACTCAAAGTATTTAAAGTAAAAGTGTTTTTATATTGTATTATTAGTGATTTATATGCAGTATTGTTGGTCAGTTGCATCATCTTTTATAAACTGATCGAATGTTTTTTTCATAAAACATCATTTTAAAATGAACTGGTATCTTAGTGTTAATTAAATGTGTAATTATAAATATATAAATAATTTCTCTGAAATGTGGTGTAGTAGTAGAAGTGTAAGTAAAAATAATAGTAGTTCGAATAGAAGTATAAAGTATGGAATAAACTTCAGTAACGTACTTAAAATATGTACTTAACTAATACTTTGAGTGATTCTCATAATAATCTGTAATAGTTTGAAGATGATTAATTAAATCTCTTTCGTGGAGCCCGTGTCATCACCTCCAGCTCTCTGTTCAAAGACTTAACGTTGACCTTCCTCCGTCTGCAGTTTGACCAGATGGCGGTTCAGGCGAGTCAGTACGGAGACGAGCTCCGCGTGGTGAAGGGAGAGGTCGCCGAGGTCAACCGCCTCATCAGCCGCCTGCAGAGCGAGATAGAGGCTGTGAAAGCACAGGTACATCCGAAACCTTCAGCTGTAGAATGATATTAGATTATTTTAGATCATCATATTAGATCATTTTAGATGATTTGGGACCAATTTATATCATTTTAAAACAATTTAGATCATTTTAATATAATTTAATATAATTTAATATAATTTATATAATTTTACATCAATTTAGATCATTTTAATCATTTTAGATGATCATTTTAGATAATTTTAGATCAATTTAGATCATTTTAAAACAATTTAGATCATCATTTTATATTATTTTATATCATTTTATATCATTAAGATCAATTTAGATCATTTTAATCATTTTAGATGATCATTTTAGATCATTATAGATCAATTTAGATAAATTCAGATCAATTTAGATCAATTCAGATCAATTTAGATATTTTAAAACAATTTAGATTATCATTTTATATAATTTTACATAATTTTAGATCAATTCACATCATCATTTTAGATACATTTAGATGAATTTGGATCATTTTAGATAAATTTAGATAATTTCAGATTACTATAGATCATAAATTTAGAACATTTTAGATACATTTTAGATGTGTTGCTCCACCCTCCCCCCAGCGTGGCGGTCTGGAGAACCAGCTGGCTGAGGCCGAGGAGCGTGGAGAGCTGGCTGTGAAAGAGGCCAAAGCTCGGACCAGAGACCTGGAGGACGCTCTGCAGAGGGCCAAACAAGACATGGCCAGACAGCTCCGAGAGTACCAGGTGAGTCATCAGTCATCAGAGTGGGTCATGTTAAGAAGAATAAATAAGAAAGTGCAGGTTTTTAATGGTTAGCTGGATCTGAACCCAACAAGAGTCGTGCCAATTAGAAGTTAATATAGCTTGCTAGGAAACAGGTAGCTTTAGCTATTCATTAGAAAATAATTATAATTGAAATGTAAACAGTAAAGTTGTAAATATATATATATTTATCATTCTTGGTGAGCTGCATGTAGATATGTCTTTAGAATCTCAAGCTCAGGTGTGAAGAGTGTTTGGTTCATTTAAAATGTCTAATGAATGTGTCAGTAATATTACATTACATTACATTACATTACATTACATTACAGTCATTTATCAGACGCTTTTATCCAAAGCGACTTACAGGAAGTGTATTCAACATAGGTATTCAAGAGAACTACTAGTCACCAGAAGTCATAAGTGCATCTCCTTTCTTAAACAAGCATCTAAGAGCATAAAACAAGCATCTAAGAGCAATAATAATTGTACATTATGTCCTGTAAATCAGAAAGTAATGATTTTAATCCTCAGAGAGACTGTAATCCTGTCTCTGCTGTCCATCTCTCTGTAAGAAAAAACTGTTGTAAAATAATAAAACTATGCAAGTTATTAGGCAGAAAAGACTTGGAAAGACTGAAAGAAGACGAGCAGCGTAGAGAACAGTTGCAGATGCAAGTTTTCCTTGTTTTCTTCTTCTCCTGCAGGACCTGATGAACCTGAAACTGGCTCTGGACATCGAGATCGCCACCTACAGGAAGCTGCTGGAGGGAGAGGAGGACAGGTGAGAGGAGGAAGAGGAGGAAGAGGAGGAGAGAGGAGGAAGAGAAGTCTCCTTCAATACAAAACACCAAAACAAACTCTCTGTCTCTTCTTTTTCCTCAGACTCGGACAGCAGTCCATCTTCAACATCCAGACCATCTCCAACTACAGTAAGTAAAAAACCACGAGGATAGAGAAGAAGATCTCAAAACTCCTTCTTTAAACGGGAAATGTCAACATAACTGGCTGAACATGTGGCCTTTAAAGAGAAATATAGTTCAGATCTTTGTCTTTAGAGTTTCTATTCAACTGTCCCACAGAAATAGAACAGAAATAGAACAGAAATAGAACAGAAATAGAACTGACATTAAGCAGTTTCCTGCAGTCGTTTGACGAGTACTAAAGAAGATGGTGACTGTTGTTAGTTGTCATGGTGACAACACGTCAGTTAAGCTGTAAAGTGTTGGCTGGAGAGTTAGCTAGGTAGCTAGGTAACATAAGCTTGTCCTTCTCTGTAATTAGAATAATTCTAGAATAAAAAGTCTCTAAAAATGAGAATGTCCCCTCTACTCCTTTTTCATTTTCTATGATATTTCCATAGTCATCTTTTCTTCCTCCACTGATTGACAACTGTAAATGAAATGTCTTTCTTGTGCTCCGTCTCTCCGTCCAGGTACTAAAAGTACCAATGGTTACCACAGCAACAGCAGCTCTCCTGCTCCAAAGCTGCTGATAAAGACGACTGAGACCAGAGACAGCTCCAGATACAGCTCTCACTGAGAGGACACGCTCCACATGTGAAACTCAGTACAAATACTCAAATACTTTAGTTCTGCTTTGTTGAGTATTTAGTTTAATGCTACTTTATACCTTACTGCACCTTAGTGGCAAATATTTTAATTTCAACCAAATTTATCTGACAAATAATAATCATTAGTTAATAGTTTAACCATTAACAACAGTAATATCCTGCTTTTACATTAATGCCTGAGTAATTAAAATCTAATGATAGAATATATAATAGTACAACAGTCACAGTTTGAATATAGAAGGAACCTTTTACTGTACCAGAGTATTTTTACTGTGTGGTATTAGTACTTTACTACAGTAAAAGATCTGATTACTTCCTCCACTACTGCATGCAAGTACAGTACACACACTAGTTCTGTGTGTGTGTGTGTGTGTGTGTGTGTGTGTGTGTGTGTGTGTGTGTGTGTGTGTGTGTGTGTGTGTGTGTGTGTGTGTGTGTGTGTGTGTGTGTGTGTGTGTGAGGCTGCATTTGGGACATTTAATTACTAACTTTTATTAACTGTAGAAAAATGGAGAAATAAACTCATCTAAATGCAGAAAATGAAGTAGAAATAGATCTGGAAATTGTTTCTGATATAATCTACACTTTAGATGGTCATGTGTTAGCTCTCATCTAAAGGTGGGACCAAGTCATTGTTCTGCAGGTCACCACTAGGTCTCAAGTCTTTGCATTCAAGTCCAGACTCAAGTCAAACAAGTCCCCAGTCAAGTCCAGAGTCAAGTCAAACAAGTCCTAAATCAAGTCCTGAGTCAAGTCAAAGTCCTGAGTCAAGTCCTGTGTCTGAGTCAAGTACCAAGTCCTGAGTCAAAACAGGCAAGTCCAGAGTCAAGTCACAGGTCAAGAAAATCAAGTCCCAGGTGCTAAAAGGCAGGTCTAGAGTCAGGTCCCAAGTCAAGGCGGACAAGTCCCGAGTTGATTCCTAAGTCAGACAAGTCCAGAGTCAAGACAGACAAGATCCAAATCAAGTCCCAAGTTGGGACAATCAAATCACGAGTCAAGTTCCAAGTCATGAGAGACAAGTCCCCAGTCTGCAGTTTTGAGTGCTGAACAAGTCGTGACGCTCTCTTCGCCAAATGTAAAGAGCCATTTGTGTGACAGTCTGTCATTTTCAACATGTTTTTCATTCAGCAATTTGGGTTTTTTTCAGCAATATGTATGTTTTTCTACACAAACAGAATTATCTCTGTTGTCATCATTTCCAACTGGCTCTCAGTAACGTTAGTTCTTCTTAGTTCTGTCTTGTGACTTGATTGGATGCCGGTTGCATTGGTTCAAACAAAGCAGATCTGAGGAATTCAGTGTGGTCTAACTGGGAATGAACAGTGTTAACGGTAGTTGGTTTGGTGAATGAGTTGATTGGTGGCACACTTCTTAAATATCAGACATTTTAATCTTTGGGTTCTGGGGAAGTTATCAGGTATATTATCACGATTCATTGGTGTTAAAGTCCAAGTTGAGTTGCTAGTCTTTTTAGTTTTTTGTCAAGTCGATTCTAAATCAAATTTATTGACTTGAGTCTGATTCGATTGTAGTAGACGTCTGTAAAATTTCCTATGCTCAGTTAATCAGTGGGATTATAAAAATGTAAAAATATTGTAGTCTTATAATAGAAACATTTTTCTTGATGTTGTTATCAGATTAACTAGTTTTCATCTACAGATTTGGTCGTTTGGTTTAAGTTTCTTTATATTTTATTTTCTGCTTCCATGAATAAAATGAAAATGAACCAAAAGGCCCTGAAGTGTTGCTTGTTTCTTGTTTCTTTAAAGTTTTTGACAAACCACTTGTTCATGTTGATCTCAAAACAGATAGGTAAGAAATATACTATTCAAACGTGTTAATTAAACTGTAAAGATAATTTTAACAATGCTGTAGTATAAACTTAAGGCGGAATAATTCATTCTGGTTTTGCATGTTTGTTGTATGACTTTAATTAGATTTTTGGGCCGGTTACCAAACATGTATTCCTGTTTTTATATCTAAATTTTGATAGATATCTTGTTAATCTGTATTATATCAGATATAATTAAAATTTGTTGTACTTTTCAACAAATGTTGAAAACCAAACTATTATTTCTGAATTAAAATGAATCCACAACATGCCGTGGACCAGTTCTTCACCATTGAAGGGCGGTTGGAGAGGTGGAGATCCAGTCATGGGAGTTCTTCTGTGATGGTTTTCAATAATGAAATAAAAAAACGAAGCATACAGTTTTTATTTTTCAATAGGCAAATTTATGACAAAGCAACAGAAAAGACAAAGGTTTTAAGTAGTGCAAACATTTTGAACTACACCATGTTGTTTTTTAAAAAGCTGACTTTGCAGAATGAATCGGATCCTTCCCCACATTGCTGTAGATTAAACAAGCCAACAGGATAAACAGGAGTTACAATGCAACATACACATGAATGCATTAGTGATATGTATCCAGAAACATCCGATATAATAATAAAACATTCTACTGATAAATCAATACTTTAACCCTAACTACTGATAGTATACTTTTGCTTTGGTAACGTTTTGAATGCAGGACTTTAACTTGTAGTGGAGTATTCCCACAGTGGGATATTAGTATGAGTACGTTTACTGCACTTTTACTACCGTGTTTAGACATGTACAGTACCAGTCAAAAGTTTGTTCACACCTTCTCATTCAACTACTTATAATAATGTAAAATATAAAACATATTCTGGTTTGTTGAGCATTTGTTTGTTTACCACATAATTCCATATGTGTTCCTTTGGTTTGGATGTCTTCAATATTAATCTACAATGTAGATAAAAATAAATAAAAATAAAGAACAACCATTGAATGAGAAGGTGTGTCTAAACTTTGGACTGGTACTGTATATCTGAAGGATCCTGAGAATATTAGAAACGTAGTTCTGATACATCTATGTTCATATTTTGGACTTTTATAATCTCCTTTTGAGTAAAGACGAGAGCAGAACAACACGTTTTCCCCCATAAATGTCCTCACATCATGATTTAAGTACAGGGCAGGAGTTTTGTGATGCTCAGTTTCCTTTTCAGTCATTTTAAATAAAAAAAAAAACTTTTATTTTGAAGTACATTGAGTAGTATGAAATATACTATTTACATACATTTGACTTGTTCTGCGTATTTTAACTTACTATATTTAACATTTTTAGATTATTAGTACCGATGAATCCATGTGAAGGTAGCTGTAGTTGTATAACCTTACACAGTGAAGTGTAACCCAGTGTTTCCAAAGAAAAGGGTCACCAGATACATCTGAAGGGTCCTGAGAATATCAGAAACTTAGTTCTGATACAAACAGAACCAGTCAAAAGTTTGGACACACCTTCTCATTCAACTACTTATAATAATGTAAAATATAAAACATATTCTGGTTTATTGAGCATTTGTTTGTTTACCACATAATTCCATATGTGTTCCTTCATAGTTTGGATGTCTTCAATATTAATCTACAATGTAGATAAAAAAATAAAATAAAATAAAGATAAACCATTGAATGAGAAGGTGTGTCCAAACTTTTGACTGATTCTGAAGTTCGTCCTGATTTCAGTATAAAAGCAGAAGAATTGCGCTTTTATTCTGAAGGATCTTGACCGGAAGTGCTGCGGGTTTAAAGCCGTTGGAGTGAGAGCCGTTACGTCACACCTTACGACTCGTTACCGGAGCAACAGCGAACCTCAGACCTGCGATCCTGCTCCACTAACATGGTGAGTACTGAAGATATACACATATATATATATACAGTTATATAGAGTTATATACAGATATGTACAGATATATAGAGTCATGTTTGACTGCTTTGGCTTAACTGACATTTATACTTTAACGTTCAGATTCCTTGTTAGCTTAGCCTGCTAGCATGGAGGCTAACGGCGCTAACGTGCATGTGAAACAAAATGGCGGCCTCCCGCCAGGCTCCTCCCCCTCCAACGGCTCCCGGCGGCGGGAAACCGGCCTCCCCTCCCTCAGTCATTACTGTCTGTCTCTGTGTTTGTGTGGTTTCTGTTTTTTATTGTCATAATTATGTTTATAATTATTATATATTTGGGGCCGAGGACCGTTTTTCTTGATGATGGGACGGAAACCGCGGCCGCCATTTTCTTTGAAGTTCAAGCAGCGGAGGCGGAGCTTAATGATATGCAGGGTCAGGGGGCGTGGCCACGGCGTGTGACGCGGCTCTGGAATAATTAAATAGACCAGGGGCGTGGCCAGTGTGACGCGGCTCTGGAATAATTAAACAGACCAGGGGGCGTGGCCACAGAGTGTGACGCGGCTCTGGAGTAATTAAATATACCAGGGGGCGTGGTCACAGTGTGACGCGGCTCTGGAATAATTAAATATACCAGGGGGCGTGGTCACAGTGTGACGCGCTCTGGAATAATTAAATATACAGGGGCGTGGTCACAACGTGTGACGCGGCTCTGGAATAATTAAATATACCAGGGGGCGTGGCCACAGAGTGTGACGCGGCTCTGGAATAATTAAATATATCAGGGGGCGTGGTCACAGTGTGACGCGGCTCTGGAATAATTAAACAGACCAGGGGGCGTGGTCAGTGTGACTCGGCTCTGGAATAATCAAACAGTAATGTGATTTAACATTCATAAACCAGTGTAATCATTCTACTTAAGATATATTTTAAGATAAGAAAACATATTTTCAATAGCGATGTGTCGCTTATTCTTACAATGGCTCCGTATTATTTTATTTTTTTTAAAGTCCCTGTGTCCATGGTGGTGTGACATTATCACAGCATGTTCTGCTTAACATTATTATATTTAATATCCCAAACAGAAGCAAGTGAAGCTAAAAGGAATATTAAAGCAGGTGGTGAACCTGAAGCTGCACAGTCCTGCTGTGAGCTGGTGCCCATTATCTCCTGTAATTAATCCACCATGTGTTGAAGTATTGTATACATTCCATCCAGGTATTCACTCCTCTTTTCAGTAGACGCCACCTGAAATGGAGAGAAAGGAAAAGCAGAGCGGCGAGAGTGACCTTCCCTTTGAAACAACGCAGCACTTTGTGGTTACTGTCGTGTCATCCTGATTTTTAGCAGCTTTTCTCCTCTGATGAGTTACACATTGCCTTGTTCTCATCCAGCGTGAGTGTATCTCTGTGCACGTGGGTCAGGCCGGCGTCCAGATCGGCAATGCATGCTGGGAGCTCTACTGCCTGGAACACGGGATCCAGCCTGATGGACAGAAGCCCAACGACAAGACCATCGGGGGGAGACAATTCCTTCAACACCTTCTTCAGTGAGACTGGAGCCGGGAAGCATGTCCCCAGAGCGGTCTTTGTGGACCTGGAGCCCACCGTCATCGGTACATTATTTATTCAATAAACACCGTGGTTGCTGCTTGATTTAGGAGAGCTAAACCCTTGAGTCATTTTGATTTAACTGTCTCCTCAGATGAGGTGCGAACTGGGACCTACCGGCAGCTGTTCCACCCCGAGCAGCTGATCACTGGTAAGGAGGATGCAGCCAACAACTACGCCCGCGGACACTACACCATCGGCAAAGAGGTCATCGACCTGGTGCTGGACAGGATCCGCAAACTGGTGAGGAAAGGTCTTTACTAATGAAGCCTGTGATTAATTATTAATGTTAATGAAGTATCAGGAAAGGGTTTTCATCTCAGACTCACCTTATGACAACCAGGTAAACTACCTGTAAAGGTAAACTACCTGTAAAGGTAAACTACCCGTATTCAAGGTTTTGTGATCTGTTTTAGATTTATGCATGATTTTGGTTGTTGTGCATTTTTAAGGTCATTGAGAGAAAAGATGAACAGAAATACTACATTGAGTGTGCGGCCACTTTTCATGTCAACACAGACAAAGTAGATGACTGATTTTATTTTTATTCTTTTTTTATTTTTGTCATATTTCCCTCGGACAGACTAACTCTCAAAACATCTTCGTTTTGTTCTAAACTTTGAACCCAGCATCTGCTGCTGCACCAGTGGCTCTGCTGACGATGACATTTATAATTGTCTTTAATACATTTTTGGTTGACCAAAATGTGATAAAGAGTCCAATGATTCTTGATTACAAAAGTTCTGATGATAGTGAATAGTTTTGGTTTTAAATATGAACTATTTACAGACTGAAAACTGATTCACCTTTATAATAATTCACTACATGTTTAAAATATGCAAAAGCCTAATTCCCCCTCGCTAAGTCCGCCTTCAACACAGACTGTCCAATCACAGCCTAGCACAGTCCAGCTCAGAGCAGCTGCTGTGCTCCACAGACTCACTGGTTCCAGATGTTCAGGCTGGTTTAGTGGATTTGGAGCTCGTCATGTTAGACGTTGTGTAACGGTGATGCTCGTTACCTGGAGAGGTTCTAAAACGTTAGTGAAGCTGAAGTTGAGTAATGTTCTTTTCTCTTTAATCTGCAGGACTATCTATAAACTGATGAATGAATGGCTCCCTCTAAACTGTATTATTGTGGTCTGTCCTCAGTCCGACCAGTGCACGGGTCTCCAGGGATTCCTGGTTTTCCACAGCTTCGGGGGCGGCACTGGTTCTGGTTTCACCTCCCTGCTGCTGGAGCGTCTCTCTGTAGACTACGGCAAGAAGTCCAAGCTGGAGTTCGCCATCTACCCGGCTCCCCAGGTGTCCACGGCTGTGGTGGAGCCCTACAACGCCATCCTCACCACCCACACCACCCTGGAGCACTCCGACTGCGCCTTCATGGTGGACAACGAGGCCATCTACGACATCTGCCGCAGGAACCTGGACATCGAGCGCCCCACCTACACCAACCTGAACCGGCTGATGAGTCAGATCGTGTCCTCCATCACCGCCTCCCTTCGTTTTGACGGGGCCCTCAACGTGGACCTGACGGAGTTCCAGACCAACCTGGTGCCGTACCCTCGTATCCACTTCCCTCTGGCCACCTACGCCCCGGTCATCTCAGCAGAGAAGGCCTACCACGAGCAGTTAACCGTGGCTGAGATCACCAACGCCTGCTTCGAGCCCGCCAACCAGATGGTGAAGTGTGACCCTCGTCACGGTAAATACATGGCGTGCTGCCTCCTGTACCGCGGCGACGTGGTGCCCAAAGACGTCAACGCTGCCATCGCCACCATCAAAACCAAGCGCACCATCCAGTTTGTGGACTGGTGTCCCACCGGCTTCAAGGTGGGCATCAACTACCAGCCCCCCACCGTGGTGCCTGGAGGAGACCTGGCCAAGGTGCAGCGGGCCGTGTGCATGCTGAGCAACACCACCGCCATCGCCGAGGCCTGGGCTCGACTCGACCACAAGTTCGACCTGATGTACGCCAAGAGGGCCTTCGTCCACTGGTACGTGGGGGAGGGGATGGAGGAGGGGGAGTTCTCAGAGGCCAGAGAGGACATGGCCGCCCTGGAGAAGGATTACGAGGAGGTCGGACTTGATTCTGTTGAGGGTGAAGGTGAAGAAGAGGGCGAGGAGTATTAGACAGAACCTCAAGCCGCTAGTTAAACAGGACCGATCATCCCACTGTGGCTTTAAATGCATTAAATGTTTGTTCTGTAAAAGGAGTTTGTTGGTTCCTCTCCCAGCGGGGAGCAGAGGGGGAATATGGCAGCTGTTAAAGGGAAGAGGGAGATGATTTTCTTCTTGAATGTGTTCTAAGATCAAATGTTTTTTAATCCTCTAAACGTTCAGAGTTAAAGTCCTGACTGTCTAAGTAAAGTTCCTGTGGCATGTGAAGCTGTGCATCTGGTTATTGATCTGTGTGCAGAACCTTTTATTATCCATTTACTTTAATTTATTTCTCTTTTTGGTGATTAATGAAAACCAGTAGGGCTCCCACTAACGACTAATAAGATATAAATTAATCTATGAGCTATTAAACAGATTGATTAATTACTATAACTATATACATTTCCTCAAAAAGAACGACCTTTGGGTTTATTTTGACAAACAGTAGGCTGTCTTTATTAAAAGCAGCACGACACTAACGTTAACCTCTGGAGACGCAGTGATGGAGTCCAGCATGTGATCACTTCTGCAGTAAATCTCACCTCTTCAGTCACGTGCTTTATAATAAAGAGTTGATTTCATCTTAAATACTCCCATGAAGCACCGGGCCCAGAGACCCGCGCATGCGCACTAAGGAGCAGAAAGCGAAAGTGTTTGTGTGAGTTGGTCTCCGCAGTCGTTCTCGTTCCTCGTCGTTAGAGTCTCGGAGCAGTTTGACGTCCAGCGACGTGAAGAACGATGAACGTGGTTCCTCTCGTGTGTCTCTTTCTCCTGACTCGGTCCGGGACAACGTCTGCTGCTGGACACGGTGAGCACAAGATATATATCTAGATAATAATAATGTAATATATTGATCTATATATATATCGATATATATATATATAATAATAATGTATATATATATATATATATATATTGATCTATATATATATCGATATATAATAATAATGTTATATATACATATATATATATATATTGATCTCCATCTCTGGAGTTATTCATCGGTCGGTCCTCAGAGCGTCGCAGCGTTTCTCAGGGCGTTGACTTCCTGCAGAGAAACGCGCTGCTCGATATCTACTCACAAGTATTCACATCCTGTACTGCAGTAAAAGTACTGATACCTCACTGAACAATACTTCACTACCAGTAAAAGTACTGATACCTCACTGAACAATACTTCACTACCAGTAAAAGTACTGATACCTCACTGAACAATACTTCACTACCAGTAAAAGTACTGATACCTCACTGAACAATACTTCACTACCAGTAAAAGTACTGATACCTCACTGAACAATACTTCACTACCAGTAAAAGTACTGATACCTCACTGAACAATACTTCACTACCAGTAAAAGTACTGATACCTCACTGAACAATACTTCACTACCAGTAAAAGTACTGCGTTCAACAACCTGAGAGAAGTAAAAGTAGTTAAAGTATTGATTGATCAGTATAATGTTTTCCTATCAGATGTTTCTGGATCAATATTCCTGCTGCATTAATGTGTATTTCATGTTAACTCCTTTATATCCTGTTTGTTGGTTTAATCTGCATCAACGCATCATATTCTATAAAATCATCACGTGTTTGTAGAAAACATTAAAATATGAAAAGTAACTAAAGAACTCGAGTAAAGTACAAGTACTTGGAATAAGTACTTAAGTAAGTACTTGTCAGAGTAGATGTACTTAGTTACATTCTACCAGTGTATTTGTAACAATTCACTGATGTTTCTCATGAAATATGAAATCTGGATGTTCCTGCTGCCTGAGAGCTACTGAGAGTCTGGAGGATAGATTTTATTCAGGAGCTAATAATAATAATTAAATAATAATAATAATAATTCAATTATAATATTAATAATGTTGATAATAATAATAATAATAATGCAATAAGATTCAGAGCACGTTGTTTCTTTTTCCTGATTAACTCCAGTTCTTCCCTTCAGGTATTTTTTCATGCAGCAGCTTGTTTAAGTGTTTCTGAGGAAAGAGATCATATAATAATTATAATAATGATCATATAATAATAAAGCTGTTGGTCTGGTCCTCCTGCTCTGCGGTGTTGATGTTCGTCATCACTTGTTCATTATTAATGAGAGAAGTGGCTGCAGACGAGTGTAAAAAATAAGGATTAGATCAAAGAAATGTGGAAAATATGAATATATGTAAAAACCTCAAATGTATTAATATGTAAACAGACAATCTAGAGGGAAGTGCAAAGGATAATCTGATGACAAAGAGAAAGACGAGCTCAAAGAACGAGAAAAGTTTCTTGTTATTTCCTTTACGTCTGTCTGAACTTAAATACTCTCCATGTTTTTATCTTCCAGGAGTCATCATAGTGGAAGAAGACAGTGATGTTATCTTACCTTGTTCCCTCGACTCCAAGGAGAACATCGTAGCAGCTCTCTTTGACTGGAAGAAAGTAGCTCAGAGAGATCAAGGTCAGAAGGACGTTTTCTTTTATGATGCAGGTGATCATTACAACAGCGGCCGTGAAGGTCAGAGTCCAGAGTTCAGAGGACGAGTCTCACATTTTCCAGATCAACTGAATCAGGGCAACGCCTCCATAATCATCAGGAACATGAAGGTGGAGGACACTGGGAGCTACACCTGTGATTTTCCACGTTCTTCAGACACCTCAAACGTTCTCCGTTGAGCTTGTTGTTGGTGAGTGTTGTAATAAAACAGGTCAGCAGTCTAGAGATGAAATCTGCTGTGAACACTTGTAGGTTGATTGACAGAAGAGTCTCTGTATTCTAGAAAGTGCAGCAGATTGTTTCTTCCATACTCCGACCTGAACACAGTTTCTCTGTTATGTGGGTGTCAGCGTCCAGGACTGACACCAAGCAGTCACATCTGTGAACGTTTATCAGTTTGTGAGATGGAAAAACTAAATCTGTTCAATTAACAGGGAAACACATTTCTGTTTTATTGTCTGACAATGTTTCACAATCACTCTAACTCATGTTTTGTTTTACCTTTTAGATCCCGATCAATAAGAGACAGATCAGGAGACCGCACAGGTGAGTCCTGATGGCGATGACGTCAGGCTCCACCTGTCCCATGCATGACGTCATCCACAGCCCTTTACCTGTGGAAACCTCTCTGTGCTGAACTGACCGGGGTCTCTGTTCTCTGTGTTCACTTCACTTTAGAGAGACTTCATTGTCTTTACAGAGTTCATACATAGATATAGATATAGATATATAGAGATATAATAATGACGTTCAGCTGTTACAGTGCAGTAAAAGTATAAGAAAATAAATAGAATATTTACATATATTAGCTATATATGAGCAGGTTTAAGTACAATAAATGCTACTATTAAGACATTATATAGAGTAAACAGTTGGAGTTATGATATGAATATTAATACATTTATATTTAAACCTGTCTTAAGTTTGTGTAAATAAAGGTTTATTAGGAAAAAAAATTACTGCAACAAAGTGTAGAAATATTATTTATTTTGCATTTTTCAAGCTCTGTTGTCCATCCCAATGTAAAAACACATTACAAACTTCATCCCCTGAATCTTCAATTCAAGTACACATAACTAAAATATAGCAGTGTCATTAAACATCCCAGGAATACATCTAAAAATAAATCTAAAATTTAAATGAAAGGTGTTTATTGTTATGCTCTTCATAGAGACAAGTTTGTGTTTCTGTTGAATGTTATTGTGTAATACTGGGATTTGTTTCTGATATCTAGTCCACCCAGTGACATTGACATTCTAACTTTATCTTATAACTAAACTTATAGTTCTTCTCTATGTGCTGCTACCATGATATGAGTCCCCATCCGACTCATATTTGAAATATTATTCCCTCTCAAACAATGTTGGAATGTGTAATTGATGCTCCTAATATTATTTTTTAATTCTGTAATTTTAATCTATTGCTTCTACTATGTTCACAGGTGCAGCTCCAAAACCAGTTGTCACGATTCTTAAAGCAAACGATGGAGTTCTGCTGCTCTGTGAAGTCCATGGCAGTCCAGAACCTGAAGTAGAATGGCAGGACAGTTCTGGAAACAAACTTCCTGCAGGTCTGAAGCAGGTCTCAGAAAGAGGAGGCCGTTCGTATTTCACTCTCAACATCACTGTGAACAGAGCTGACACCTTCCGCTGCGTAGCCACACAGGAGGCCATCAGCCATCAGATTTATACTGAAACTTATGTGCCTCTCAACGGTGAGAATCTTCAGAGTCATATTTTCATGTTCAAATAATTTTCACATATTTACGAACAGTCGGCGTTGTGGTTTGTGTTGAACGTTTACATGCAGCTCACTAAAGCAGGAGGATGATTCCACCAATCACAGGGGACCATTGATCCTACAATCACAGATCAATACTAAAGAAAACACTCTCAATAAGTTGATGGGGGTGAATTTACATCATCAGGATAATCATGAATGTGGTCACATGACTTTAAAAAGACGTCTGTCGTGAAGAGAAATAAGAAAACAGTCTGATTTATAAACACAGGACTGATCATGTAAAAAGATCAGACTCACAATGTTTCTATTTGTTTAGTTTCATTCATTTATTCTTTATTTATGCAGTTAGACCTGATGATTCATGATTACCTCATTTAAGAAGTTATTCACTAAATATAATGTTCACTTAAAAAAGGAGGCGTGTCCTATCTGATGTAATATAACTTTTAGTTTCTTAACTAAATGTAAAGAAAATGGTTTCCTGTTTGTTTTAGAGACATTTTAAGTTTAAAGCATATTTTGATGATAATCAGAATAATAATGTGAACAATAATTATTTTGGCAGGATAATCATAACAATATATTTGTATATTTTTATTATATATTGGTTCATGTCTAAACAGGCACAGAAGACACTAAATGTCAGCAGTGTAATTTACAGATTTACTGTCAGATGTTTGAAGTTCTGAGTGTAAATAAATAAATAACTTTAATTCTTCTCCATTAAAAGAAGCAACAACTGTCTCCTAACAGTAAATAATAATAATAATAAATACAGCAATAAATATAATAACATGAATAATTTGTTCTGCTACAAAATAATCTCAAAAAAAAATAAATTAATATTAAAAAGTGATAAATACCTCAAATGAAAGATAACGAATGAATAAACTCACAAACACTTTGTATCAGTGAAAATAATAAAAACATCTTCATGTGACTCTCCTTCAGGTTGTAAACATTAATTATCTTTTAATAAGTGTAGTTATTGTGAATATTAAACCATCAGAAGCTGATGAAGATCTTCTGAATGGACTTTAAAGATGAATTCAGATTCATAAATCATGATCATAGCTGTGGATTCACAGATCAATAAATCATCAGATACAGATTGATCTGTGATCTCCTGTGAGCTGAAACAGAAGAATTGTATTCAGACTATTTTATTTACTAGAGCTGTGAAACTGAATCTGAGTCTCTCCGTGTTCTCAAAGAAGAAGGTGTAAATGTTCATTAGATTGTTCACGGGTAAAATAATGTGCAGATGTGAAGTCTGTTGAGACGTAAATGGTCCGTGAAGAAGTTCCTCATGTTCAGTCCGTGTGGACTTTGTCTGAAGTGTGTCAATGAAAGGACGTGTTTGTCTCTGAGCTCTCAGTTAAAGCTGCTGTTGAACTGGACCACGTTCTACTGAGAGCTGGTTCTGGTTCTGCTCCTCTCTGTTCACTGAATGTGAAGAACTCCTCTGAGGAGAAAGCAGTCAGAACAACAGCACACTGACTCCTAAAGAACAGACAGCAGAACCGTTAACTCTGGACCTCATCAATACTCCGTGTTTACTCCTTTAGAACCGGTTCCTGTTCAGAGTTTTGGGGGTTCCTCATCGTGAAACACAACAACGTCGTCTAACTTGATAGAAACAAACACACTGACTCAGACTTCTCAGACGATCTGATGTGAAACATTTGAGGGAAAATCATTTGAAGATTTGTGGTTTTGTTTTTTACGTCTCACTTTATGTCACGACTCGTTTTAATGAGATCAACAAACAGATATTTATTTATTTATTCTCTATAACTTTACTAGAAACTGTTTTGATCATTTTGTTCTAAAGTTCTTGATGAAATGAGAAGAAGTTATTTTCATTTGTTAAAGTATTTAATTCACAGAGTTTCTAAAAACAGTCTTCACCACGAGGTTATTTCATGACTATTTATTTATTGATGAGCAGAAAACATGCTGCTTGGTGAAGAATCTGGTTCTGGAGAAATGAGAGGACTTCTATCAGGATGGAGGATTCAGGAGGAAGATGATGAAGACTCATCAACATCTTCAGTTTTTCTCTTTGTCTGATGTTTAATCTGCTGAGTCACATTCTGATGTTTTACTTTCTCTTTCAGATTCCTCCCCTGGAGCAGCTGGTAACGTTGTTATGGTTGTTGTGTCGGTCCTCATCACTCTTTTGTCCCAACAAACAAAAATTTAAAGAAGGTAAGTTAAAAGTATTTAATCAGCATGTTCCACAGACTCTTGATTTGTTCTTCATGTTTAGAGTTCTGTCAGTTGTTTCATCTCCTCAGTGTTTCAGCTTTCTGTTGGTGGAATCAAGTCAGCTGAGTTCTTCTTGAATATAACTTTATTTTCCTTCCTGATGATCCAACAGCAGAGAACAAAGACCCAACAGCAGAGGAGATGATCTAACAGAAGGGAACCATGAATGAAGAGCAGGGAACCAACCTTCAGGAGACCCTCCGATATCCTGACTCCACATGTTTCTGTGTGATCTCCTGCTTAACAATCATATTATTCAATAACTAATCGGTCATAACTGAAGTTAATGAAATGAACGTTACTCTGCTTTTCAATTTACTGTTTTTATGTAAATTCTGTTAACATTTGCATCTTGTGTCCTCATGTCCTCATGTCTTCATGTCCTCATGTCCTCGTTTCCTCCAGTGTGAGAGGATGAAGGAGGGACATTTAAGCTGTGTAAATGTAGTCCGTTCATCAGATCTGATCCTGCTGCTTGTAGTTCTTAAAGCTCACTGACTGTCACGCTGTCAAAGAAATGTGAAGATTTAGCAGCTAAAGTGAAATATAATGTGACTTATTGTTTATTTTTGATATATTGTTTTTATATTTGCATTGTTTGGGACAAGCATGTGCTGCTTCTTGTTGTTTCTTCAGGTGCTGATCCAGGAACAGCTACACGCTGAACACACACTCAGTGTCCAGTTTATTAGGGACAGCAGCTCCTGTTCCTTCATCATTTAATGCCAACGTTTGAATAAAACATGAAGAATGTTGCTGATGTTTCTGTGTTTTGATAAAAGAAACAAACTACAAACAAAAACACTTCTGATGTTTCTCATATTTATCTCTATATATAATTATACATTTCAGATGAATACCTCTTCTTTACAAGAGAATGACATCACATGAAAACACTCCGAGACCACATCTTTTTTTAAATACTGAATACTCAGTATCATTTTGTTGAATTTCTTATAACGTTAATAATAATGTTCTTTTCAAAACTAACCAGTTAAGTTTAGTTCATTTGTTTGTTTAAATCAAAACTACATTATTAGTTATAGACTTTAGTTAAATGTTCCTTTAGTGTGCTTTTAAATAAAAAGGAACAAACATGCTTTGATCAGAGGCCAATTTTTTTTCTTCTTTTTAAATGAACCTGAATTTCTTTGGTTTATAGTTTTTAATTATTTACTGATCGTGATTATGAATAAAAAATGAGACCTTTAATATTTTTTAGTAAACTCTTTAAACACAAGGATTCTCCAAGGCACACTGCTATGGAGGACGAAAAATTACATAAGTATAATTAAATAAATAAATGCATAAATAAATACAGGAATAAATAAATGTTTCAATACAGAAATAAGTAAAAGAATAATTAAATGCTGAAATAAATACAGTAATAATTAAATGCTGAAATAAATACTGAAATTAATAAAAAAATAAAAGTTAATAATCAAACAGGACATAAATACATATCCTCCATTTATTTCTACATTTCTTTTCACTTACATTTATTCATTTATTTATTCCTGTGTCTGTATGCTAATGAGGTGGGAGGTCTTCACCTCTGTCTAAAGCGGGATTGGTTACAGGAGTGTGATGGATCCTCTCCTGCTTCTGCCTGAATAGATGACCTGTGTACAGCAACGTTGAAGTTGTTTTCCCGCCAGCTAACCGTTAGCAGAGGTCAAAGTCGTTGCCATTTGTTTTAAGGCCGGTTTATTCATGGCATTGTTTTTAGAAGACATTTCCAGCCACCTGCTCTGAGGCTCACCTGCTCTGGAGGCTCACCTGCTCTGGAGGCTCACCTGCTCTGGAGGCTCACCTGCTCTGGAGGCTCACCTGCTCACCTGGAGGCTCACCTGCTCTGAGGCTCACCTGCTCTGGAGGCTCACCTGCTCTGGAGGCTCACCTGCTCTGGAGGCTCACCTGCTC
>NW_026553611.1:0-40000 GCF_027596085.1 Anoplopoma fimbria | reverse complement strand
ATGGTCAGAGATGTTCTACAGTATGACAAAAGCAAGACATTGATGGATGGTGCACGACGACAGATGGTAAACCTACTGGTGGCTGACATGATGGAAGTTCATGGGTAAGGACTGAATGTTCCCTTTGGTGCCAATCATGTTTTCACAAATACTGTTATTAATGTCCATTTTGAAAACCGTTGCTAAATTGCTAAAAGCAATTGATTACTGTTCTCCTAAAGCAATAAGGCATACTTTTAAAGCTTGGAAAAATAATATTTTCTATTTTTTAAAGGAGGATCCCGCCAACCTCTGTGCGAACAAAATATGCTCTTGGCATCATCACTCTGTTTCCCTGTCTCAGAGATCCATACTCAGAAAATGGATATGTAAGTTAAGTTTATAAATGTGTGGCCTATATTAGAATTTATGGAATGTATATGTGTGTTTGTTGTACAATTGCCCTGTAGTGCTGTGGCCTCTGTGTTCTCAGTTTAGCTTATTCTTTTTCATTTTTTAGGAGCACTACTATGACGCAGAGAGTGGATCTGGCTACTTGGCCTGGAGGATAAAGACAGTGCAGCACTGCTGTTCAGTCCCGGAGATGCTCCACCAGCGCTACCTATCAAGATGGTCCAAAGAGCAAGAGGGAGTTTCTCCTGACTTGCAAGCAACTGATTGGTGAGGAATGCTGTGAGGCAATATCCTTAATGAAGCATTCAGCTGATGGATCAGTTGTCAAAGAGAAGATGAAGGCAACATTTCAGTACCGGCAAGCACTGGTTCCAGACCAGCAAGGCTCCTCAACAGTCCTGGATGTGTTCCCGCGTTTCCTCCATACTCCTGGCTTGGTAAGAAAGACATGCCTAATTTTGAATAACTTATTTGTAAACAATTACTGTAGACATACAGGTTGAGTTGCACAAGCTTTCAAATATTGGAAGTTCTCTAGTGGATGGTCTTATGTCTGGGAGGGGTTGCAAGGACTCAAAGTGTTTCTTCTGTACATTGATCAAGACTTCACCATGATGTTTGGAGAGGAGGCTTCTGGGCGATTTTTGGCAAAATGGCCCACTTTCTTCCAACCAAGGATCTTGGCAGACTGCAAGAACCAGAATTCAAATGAGTTGGGTGAGTGTTTCCTCTTTAAAATATTTTGTTTACGTAAAAGCTTCTGAGACCTTTAAATCAAATCTGTTGCATAATCATGATTTAAGTGTATTTTCAGTTGTAAATGATTATGACAATGTTATATTTTCATCTACTTTGCCCCAAGGTTGGGACAGTGACCTGTCAAGCATTCTGCTGTTGGTTCACCTACTTCCCCCAACCTCAAAAGGCCACAAGAAGAATGCTAAAATTAGCTCATATCAAGCTGTCAATCATGTTGTGAGATATCTGAGGGTAGGCATTATTATTATTATTTTGTTAATGCAATTGTTATAACACTGACACTTTTATTTGAATGCTCATAGTGCTCTATATCTCTACGTTTTTGCAGATTGGAACCAGTGTTGAGACCTTCCTTGCACGTTTGGAACCAGGACAGCCCTTCCTGCTGTGCGTTGGTGAACAGAAGAACAACATTCAACGGTTCTATGTCATCGTTGACCACAAGGCCATCCCTTGCAAGGCCCAGACATCCCTGGCCGCCTTCGATGAACTCTTCAAAGCACACTTCATCTTCAGTGTTAACTACCATGAATCCCTCAACAGCTTCTACACGTTCATCCAAACCACGGTGTTCAACATAGACGTGGGAAGTGCCAAGGAATGTCCCAGAGTCAAGGAGCTCAGAGCAAGGTTCCTGCACACTGACATTTGAAGTGACACACGTCGTTTGATTTAAAAATGCTCATTTGTTTTATTTGTAAGGGACACCACAAAAGTTCTGCATTGCTATGTCAGCATTTGAAATTTCACCATGGTTTGTATCCGGGAAAGACATTACGTTTGAAATGTGGTGAGCCGGAATGTTCCTTATCATTTTGCACTTATTCAGGGTTAAAGAAACACCTCCTCCGTTTGCACAGAGACACTGGTTCAACAAATACTATGGACAATGTGGACACTCAAAGACAAAGGGATGAGCCATCAAGTTCTCAGGCAGTCTGTACTGACACCAGTAACCACCAGGTTACTGTTAACAAGCAGCATGTGTTAAACATGTGTGGTTCTGTTGTAGCACAGTTACAAGCATCAGGTGTTGCTGAGAGCACTGTCCAAGCAATGGTAGGGTCCATGGAAGAGCTTGTAAATGATATTCATAGACAAGCAAGAGATTCTGTTCTCAATTGCACTTCAGAGATTCACGGCACGGATTTAGGAAAAAAGATGGAAAACAGTTTTGATCAACTAGAAAATCCCTTTACATTCTTTAATACAGGAGCCAAACGACAGAGGTTCTTTGAGGAAAAGTGGGAAATTGTTGAACCTGTTGAATACGTTCTTGGGGTCAGATTTGATGTACGCAGAGATGGAACGACAGGAGTTTACAATCAGATACCTGTAACGGATACATTTGTGTATGTACCTTTATTGGGAACCCTGAAGTCTATGTTTAAGAACAGTGGACTTTGTGACATTTTTCTGCAGGCAAAACAACATGAAGAAGGTACTTATAAAGATATATGTGATGGTTCATACTTTAAAAGTAATGATTTGTTTTCCCGGCAAAAACATGCTCTACAGATTCAACTTTATTATGACGATTTTGAGACAGCAAATCCCTTAGGCTCAAAGAAGGGTTACACAAACCTGGTTGTATTTACTTTATATTGAGAAACCTCCCCCAAAATGTAATTCCGTATTGATGAATATTCATGTTGTGGCACTATTTCATTCACAAGACCTGAAAAAATATGGATTTGATGCAATACTAAAGCCTCTCATTGATGATGTTAAAATCCTCGAAACTGAAGGAATAGAGGTGCCTTTCTCTGACTCGCCATTGCTAGGATCTGTTGTTCAAGTAACAGGTGATAATCTAGGTTTACACGGGCTGTTTGGTTTTGTTGAGTCTTTCAGCGCAACATATTGTTGTAGGTTTTGTTTAACTACTA
The DNA here is from genome assembly GCF_027596085.1 of Anoplopoma fimbria. Lineage (NCBI taxonomy): Eukaryota > Metazoa > Chordata > Actinopteri > Perciformes > Anoplopomatidae > Anoplopoma > Anoplopoma fimbria. Next base: position 36,959 of record NW_026553611.1, on the reverse strand, counting down.
AGGAAGATTTACAGTCTGTCTTCACAGAAGATGACCCCAGCATGGTTTCTGGTACAAAGGAGATCCATACAGATCATTGTGCAGCACTGCAGGGAAATCCTATCTTGGTTACAACATTTGGTGTCAAGAAGACATGCTTGCTCAACACGTTACGCTTTTCCCACACCTCTGATAACTACGCGGTTGACATCATGCACGATTTGCTTGAAGGTGTAGTGCAATACGAACTGAAACTTGTCTTTCAGTACCTTGTCAATAAGAAGTACCTATCTCTGGAAACACTGTCACAGAGGATCCAAAGTTTCAACTATGGTTATATTGAGAGACGAAACAGGCCAAGTGGGTTGAAAATGGATGAGAGTAGCAAAGATCTTGGATTGAATGCAATTCAGTCATGGTGTCTTTTGCGAAATGCTCCCATTATTTTTGGTGATGTAGTTGAAAGAAACAACAGTTATTGTAATTTGCTTGTCCTTGATTCAGATTGTGAATATAGTCTTTTCACCGATGATTACAAATGGTATGACATATTATTTGAAGCATTTAATTAATGATCACCACAAGCTGTTCAGATCTTTGTTTCCTGAGAGAAGACTTATTCCAAAGCATCACTTTATGATACATTATCCAAGGTGTATTCGAAAAATAGGTCCACTCCTCCACGTATGGTGCATGAGATTTGAGGCCAAACATAATTTTTTCAAAAGATCAGTTAAGAATTTCAAAAATATCACAAAAACCTTGGTAAGACAACACCAGAGACAACTAGCTTATCACTGGGAGAATTTCCATTTTCAGAGGTTTGAGTTTGGTCCAGTGCGGGAGGAAATGATTGACAGCTTGGAGGGTGGTGAGACTTTAAGTGCAGTGTTTAATGTAAATGCATACTGTGACATGTCAACTACTAACTGGGTGAAGAACTATGGAACTGAGTATCAAATTGGAATGTTTGTTTTGATTAGAACGGATACAGAAATTCCTGTTTTTGTAAAGATCATCAATATCATTATAAATGAAGACCAAGCTTTGTTTTTGACTTGCAAAGTTGACACACTTTATTTTGATGACCACTTTAATGCATACTGTGTCGAGGAGAGAACTGATTCATTTTCTGTAATTTCTTTGGAGGATTTAATCTATTACAGACCCTATGACAAACAGTTTTCTAATGAGATGGATGGAAAAACATACATAGTGCCACATTGCCATATTGTGTGAACTTTGCTTTTGATGACTGTTAGGAAAAGATGTAAAGCCAATGCTGTGTTATGTGGTGTGCTTACACAAATACAGTTTCATGTTAACTGCAAACCTCTTTGAATTGCTGAGTCTTTCTTTCTTTCTTGTATATAGTTATAGTTTTTAAAGGAATAATATCACACAGAGTGTGTAAATGGGATTAGGGATTATAAATCGACTCCCTACAGTGTTTTTAAAATATGAATCAACTCTATAAAGAGTTAAATATTGAGTTACATTTTACATCCTCAATAGTGTTAATATGACTTTAACTCTATTTAGTGTTATAAAAATGACACTTGTGGTGTTAACTTTTGACACTGCACAATAGTGTTGCTTAAATTTAACACTGGCCAGTGTTGTCCGGTGTTAAATTTCAACTATAGAGAGAGTTGCTGGAACTCTGTAAGAGTGTTAATTCTTTAACACTTTCAAAAGTGTAGTTTTAACACCCTACAGGTTGGACCTATATAAACACTTTGAAAGTGTTGTATTTGACTCTATAGGAGTTGAATTAACACTGCTGATTTTGCTGTGTAGCGGGCCAATTAAAAATGGCCCGCGGGCCGCAGTTTGGACACCCCTGCACTAAACAGCCTCTTCTGGTCGTTTCTTGGCTGTGACAGCTTGTGTTTTAACATAAGACAGTCGGCCTGGATGTGTCCGGGTTGTGTTGTAACATAAGACAGTCGGCCTGGATGTGTCCGGGTTGTGTTGTAACATAAGACAGTCGGCCTGGATGTGTCCGGGTTGGGGACAATAGGAACACTCCCGTTCCTGGCGTGGTGGACGAGACGGCATTCTGTCCGGGCAGAAGGAGGAACAACCCTACTCTCATATCGGGGAGTCCCAAAGGTTTGTGTGTGAACACAAACTCATCAGCAAGCACAGCAGCTGGTGTAACGTCCCAACGTTTTGCTCATTGACATAAGTCACGAGCCCATCAGGCAGACTGTTCTTGAACTCTTCGAGGAGAATTAATTCTGAGAGTCAACATTAGTGCGTTGCTTGCTTTGCACCATCGGTTAAACAGAGACTCCATGAAAGTTCTACCAGGTGATTTTCTACAAGTTCTGAACTTTTGTCTCTCTGCCTCAGGCACTAGTCCGTAGCAGAAGCACAGCTGTGTTGATCGCTTCATAAGACAAACTATCCTCCAGAGAGAGCAGACACAATCTCCTGGGCTTTACCCGTCAGTGTACACTGGAGCAGGACAGACCAGACCTCTTCAGACCATGTCAGGGAGCTAGCAACTCGCTCAAAAGCAACAACACACAAGTCTACTTCCGCCTCTCGAAATAGAGGAACTAACCCTACATTCCTGCTCACAACGAAACCTCCCGCAGCCGCGGAGGGACCAGTGTGTATGGACCCAGAGCAGGGAGTCCAAACCACGGCCCGCTACACATTCTATAAACATAATGAACATGAAACATAATGAACATGAAACATAATGAACATGAAACATAATGAATATGAAACATAATGAACATGAAACATAATGAACATAATGAAACATGAAACATAATGAACATGAAACATAATGAATATGAAACATAATGAACATGAAACATAATGAACATGAAACATAATGAACATGAAACATAATGAACATGAAACATAATGAACATGAAACATAATGAAACATGAAACATAATGAACATGAAACATAATGAACATGAAACATAATGAATATGAAACATAATGAACATGAAACATAATGAACATGAAACATAATGAACATGAAACATAATGAACATGAAACATAATGAAACATGAAACATAATGAACATGAAACATAATGAATATGAAACATAATGAACATGAAACATAATGAACATGAAACATAATGAAACATGAAACATAATGAACATGAAACATAATGAATATGAAACATAATGAACATGAAACTAAACATAATGAACATGAAACATAATGAATATGAAACATAATGAACATGAAACATAATGAAACATGAAACATAATGAATATGAAACATAATGAATATGAAACATAATGAACATGAAACATAATGAATATGAAACATAATGAACATGAAACATAATGAACATGAAACATAATGAACATGAAACATATGAAACATAATGAAACATGAAACATAATGAACATGAAACATAATGAAACATAATGAACATGAAACATAATGAACATGAAACATAATGAACATGAAACATAATGAACATGAAACATAATGAACATGAAACATAATGAACATGAAACATAATGAACATGAAACATAATGAACATGAAACATAATGAACATGAAACATAATGAAACATAATGAATATGAAACATAATGAAACATGAAACATAATGAAATGAAACATAATGAACATGAAACATAATGAAACATGAAACATAATGAACAAACATAATGAAACACAATGAAACATAATGAACATGAAACATAATGAACATGAAACATAATGAAACATAATGAATATGAAACATAATGAACATGAAACATAATGAACATGAAACATAATGAACATGAAACATAATGAACATGAAACATAATGAACATGAAACATAATGAACATGAAACATAATGAATATGAAACATAATGAACATGAAACATAATGAAACATGAAACATAATGAACATGAAACATAATGAATATGAAACATAATGAACATGAAACATAATGAAACATAATGAACATGAAACATAATGAACATGAAACATAATGAAGATGAAACATAATGAACTGAAACATAATGAACATGAAACATAATGAACATGAAACATAATGAACATGAAACATAATGAACATGAAACATAATGAATATGAAACATAATGAACATGAAACATAATGAACATGAAACATAATGAACATGAAACATAATGAATATGAAACATAATGAACATAATGAAGATGAAACATAATGAACATGAAACATAATGAATATGAAACATAATGAAACATGAAACATAATGAATATGAAACATAATGAACATGAAACATAATGAACATGAAACATAATGAAAACATAATGAAACATAATGAAACATAATGAACATTAACATAATGAACATGAAACATAATGAACATGAAACATAATGAACATGAAACATAATGAACATGAAACATAATGAACATGAAACATAATGAACATGAAACATAATGAACATGAAACATATGAACATGAAACATAATGAATATGAAACATAACATAAACATGAAACATAATGAACATGAAACATAATGAACATGAAACATAATGAATATGAAACATAATGAACATGAAACATAATAAGACATGAAACATAATGAACATTATAATGAAACATGAAACATAATGAAGCCATAATGAACATGAAACATAATGAATATGAAACATAATGAACATGAAACATAATGAACATGAAACATGAAACATAATGAACATGATAAGACATGAAACATAATGAACATGAAACATAATGACTGAAACATAATGAACATGAAACATAATAAGACATGAAACATAACATAATGAACATGAAACATAATGAAACTGAAACATAATGAACATTATAATGAAACATAATGAACATGAAACATAATGAACTGAAACATTATAAGACTGAAGCATAATGAACATGAAACATAATGACATGAAACATAATGAACATGAAACATAATGAACATGAAACATAACTAAATGAAACATAATGAACATGAAACATAATGAACATGTATAATGAAACCTGCACTTAGTGCTGCGTTCACACCAACAACTAACATTAAAGTCTGAAGACATAACTAACATTATAAGATGGCAGCATTAGCCATAACTAACATTATAAGACTGAATCACATAACATTTGTATGATTTATTTATTCTAAGACTGAAGCCATAACTAACATTATAAGACTGAAGCATAACTAACATTATAAGACTGAAGCCATAACTAACATTATAAGACTGAAGCATAACTAACATTATAAGACTGAAGCCATAACTAACATTATAAGACTGAAGCATAACTAACATTATAAGACTGAAGCCATAACTAACATTATAAGACTGAAGCATAACTAACATTATAAGACTGAAGCCATAACTAACATTATAAGACTGAAGCCATAACTAACATTATAAGACTGAAGCCATAACTAACATTATAAGACTGAAGCATAACTAACATTATAAGACTGAAGCCATAACTAACATTATAAGACTGAAGCATAACTAACATTATAAGACTGAAGCATAACTAACATTATAAGACTGAAGCATAACTAACATTATAAGACTGAAGCCATAACTAACATTATAAGACTGAAGCCATAACTAACATTATAAGACTGAAGCCATAACTAACATTATAAGACTGAAGCATAACTAACATTATAAGACTGAAGCCATAACTAACATTATAAGACTGAAGCCATAACTAACATTATAAGACTGAAGCATAACTAACATTATAAGACTGAAGCATAACTAACATTATAAGACTGAAGCATAACTAACATTATAAGACTGAAGCATAACTAACATTATAAGACTGAAGCTGCGGGCCGGACTGACATGCCTGGTCTAGAAGTAACACAAAGCGTTTTAAATGATAATAACCAGAAAATAATGGTGTGGGGGGACAAGTTAATAACACACACTAATACATTAACAATCCTGCAAATAATTGTAGCCATTCAAATGTCCAGGGTGCCACATATTCGTATTCGTTTACTGCACTTATCCTATTCATAGTAGTTTGTAACACTTATTGTATTCGTATTAGTTTGTTCCAATTATTGTTTTCGTAGTAATCTGCCTCTGCACTATACTTTTGCTCTGGTTTATGCTCTTAGATGCTTGTCTAAGAAAGGAGATGCACTTATGACTTCTGGTGACTAGTAGTTCTCTTGAATACCTATGTTGAATACACTTCCTGTAAGTCGCTTTGGATAAAAGCGTCTGCTACATGACTGTAATGTAATGTAATGTAATGTAATGTAATGTAATATAATGTAATGTAATGTAATGGAATGGAATGGAATGGAATATAATGTTGGTGACAACCTGGTCTCGCGTCTCTGGAGCGCCTCTTCAATGAACCCGAACCGGGCCTGTGACGAGGTGTCGAACGCTGGTTAATTGTATTATCTTTATTTAATGTTTTATTATCTTTATTTAATTTTATTACCTTTATTTAATGTTTTAATATTTCATTATCTTTATTTAATTGTATTATCTTTATTTAATGTTTCATTATCTTTATTTAATTTGTTATCTTTATTTAATTGTATTATCTTTATTTAATGTTTCATTATCTTCATTTAATTTGATTATCTTTATTTAATGTTTTATTATCTTTATTTAATGTTTTATTATCTTTATTTAATTGTATTATCTTTATTTAATGTTTATTATCTTTATTTAATGTTTTATTATCTTTATTTAATGTTTCATTATCTTTATTTAATTGTATTATCTTTATTTAATGTTTCATTATCTTTATTTAATTTTATTATCTTTATTTAATGTTTTATTATCTTTATTTAATTGTATTATCTTTATTTAATTGTTTATATTATCTTTATTTAATGTTTTATTATCTTTATTTAATGTTTCATTATCTTTATTTAATGTTTTATTATCTTTATTTAATTGTATTATCTTTATTTAATTGTATTATCTTTATTTAATTTTGTCTTTATTATCATTTATTTAATGTTTTATTATCTTTATTTAATTGTATTATCTTTATTTAATGTTTTATTATCTTTATTTAATTGTATTATCTTTATTTAATGTTTCATTATCTTTATTTAATGTTTCATTATCTTTATTTAATTGTATTGTCTTTATTTAATGTTTATCTTTATTAATTGTATTATTTTAATGTGTATTATCTTTATTTAATTGTATTATCTTTATTTAATTGTATTGTATTTATTTAATGGGTAGGTTTTCATGGTTTGTCACAGTAGCGGTGCAGTGACGTCACGTTATGATGTGTTCCCCGTACCGGACAATCCTGCAAATAATTGTAGCCATTCAAATGTCCAGGGTGCCACACCTGGACTCAGCCACATCTATGTCGTGCTGTAGCACCGTAGTGCGGGTAGGCACATCTCCAAACAGACAGGGGAACTCAGAGACAAGGCAGAGTAGGTCAGCTTCCTGCTCCCTGCTTAAATGAGGCATTAAGGATGGAAGTTTCACCAACATTTCTGAATTGGACAACCGAGGGGTCTGTTGCTGGGCTGTGCGTAAACTCAGGCCATCCTCATCACTCACTGTGAGAGAAGTAGTAGAGCTCACAGGCCGCACTGCGCGTCTCAGGCTGGACGTCGCCTCTAGGACAGTCATTTTTCAGCATATTAATATGACACACTCTGGTTTTCCGTCTTCTATCAGGGTCCTGACAACATAATCGGCAGCACTCAACCTCCTGTCAATGGTGTAAGGTCCTGAAGACGAGCACTCATTGAAGTACCTGGAATGGGCAGTAACACTAAAACCTGGTGACTCTTGCACTATTTCCCTGACTGCACATAGAGCCAAAGGAAGGCCTTCATCCCATTCCCTACCGCTCTCCATGATGTATTAACACTGACTTAACCAACTACCAATTCCACAAGCATTTGGTTTGATCATATGAAACGTAGTTTACAGTAATTACTTAGTTTATGTCCCACAGCGTGAGATCCTTTGAACTTCCACTGTGGAAGAATAAAACACAGACAGTCAAACTATGGTTGCAGTCCCAAGTTTAACAGGAATTTAACAATAAACACAAGTTAATTATTTACACTGTTACACTATTAACAAACGGTTTCTCATGTGCAAAACTAATGTAAATATGTCGACGTATAACAGCCGTGTTTTGCGTCCCCAAATATGTAATGAAACCGTTGCTGATTGTATGGATGTTGCTACTTGTATACAAGAGCTAAGTGATGTTCGTGATGGTCTGAGAGAATGTGAGTTTGAGGGACTGACATCAAGACCAGGATCAGTCTCCTAGCGAGCGTGTGATTATGTTTGCTTCTTCCTACTGTACAATATATGTGCGAATAAATTATTATTATTATTATTATATATCTATATATTTATACATATCAGATGAATACCTCTTCTTTATAAGAGAAATGACATCACATGAAAACACTCAGAGACCACATCTTGTTTTAAATACTGAATACTCAGACGTTGGATCCTCCAACTGTAAAATAAATCATTTTGTTGAATTTCTTATAACGTTAATAATAATTTTATTTTCAAAACTAACCACTTGAGTTTAGTTCATTTGTTTGTTTGAATCAAAACTACATTATTAGTTATAGATTTTAGTTAAATGTTCCTTTAGTGTGCTTTTAAATAAAAAGGAACAAACATGCTTTGATCAGAGGCCAACTTTTTATTCTTCTTTTTAAATGAACCTGAATTTTTTTGGTTTATAGTTTTTAATTATTTACTGATCGTGATTATGAATATAAAATGAGACCTTTAATATTTTTTAGTAAACTCTTTAAACACAAGGATTCTCCAAGGCACACTGCTGCATCTGCTTTAATTAAAATGTTAATATTTATTATCTACTATTCTGATTATTGGCTGCTGTCTCTTTTTGTGATGTTTAAGTTTTAATCTCCATCCTCAACAACATGGCGCCCTCTGGTGTCTGAAGACTACACACACACACACACACACACACACACACACACACACACACACACACTCACACACACACACACACACTCACACACTCACACACACACACACACACACACACACACACACACACACACACACACACACACACACACACACACACACACACACACACACACACACACACACACACACTGATGACACACACACACACACACATTTAACACACACATGGATGTTCATGTTCACTGATGAAGCTCTTGGAGACTTTCTTCATCATTTAATGCAAAACATGAAATGTTAGTGCGCCTCTATACTAACATTCACGGTAATGTTAAACATGACGAATGTTAGTGCGCCTCTATACTAACATTCACGGTAATGTTTCAGGTGCGCCTCTATACTAACATTCACGGTAATGTTAGTGCGCCTCTATACTAACATTCACGGTAATGTTAGTGCGCCTCTATACTAACATTCACGGTAATGTTAGTGCGCCTCTATACTAACATTCACGGTAATGTTAGTGCGCCTCTATACTAACATTCACGGTAATGTTAGTGCGCCTCTATACTAACATTCACGGTAATGTTAGTGCGCCTCTATACTAACATTCACGGTAATGTTAGTGCTCTATACTAACATTCACGGTAATGTTAGTGCGCCTCTATACTAACATTCACGGTAATGTTAGTGCGCCTCTATACTAACATTCACGGTAAACGCATCCAAACAGAGCAGGAGGGGTCGACGTGAGACAACTTCAGGTTTTCAAAATAAGATGTCAACAAATATATGGAAATAAGATTAATTTTATTTTATTCACATTAAGAATGAATTCAGTTACCTGCATCACGTGACTGACTAACATTTTCACTGTACCAATTGTATATTATATTTCATATTTAACAAAGTCATAACTCCTACATTTGTACCTTCAAATAATTGTCAAGTGGACACAAATAGTTTTTTTTTTTTAATTTTTAAAGTGCTATAAACATTTCTCAATAATTCCAGACATACCTGATGTATATGTGTTCAAACTAAAAATCAAACATTTTTAATGTACCAATTAAAAGATATTTCAAAGTAAAAGTCCTCCATTAGAGCAGTCAAAAGATATATAAAGTATCTCTGAACACACTCACTAAACATAAAACGTTTTTATTGTAGTAGTTTAAATATTTTTCATTATTTTTATTTAATTGTATTATCTTTATTTAATGTTTTATTATGTTTATTTAATGTTTCATTATTTTTATTTAATTGTATTGTCTTTATTTAATTCTATTATCTTTATTTAATGTTTCATTATATTTATTTAATGTTTCATTATATTTATTTAATTGTATTGTCTTTATTTAATTGTATTGTCTTTATTTAATGTTTATTGTCTTTATTTAATTGTATTGTCTTTATTTAATTGTATTATCTTTATTTAATTTTATTATCTTTATTTAATGTTTTTTATTGTCTTTATTTAATTGTATTATCTTTATTTAATGTTTTATTATGTTTATTTAATTGTATTATGTTTATTTAATGTTTATGTTTATTTAATGTTTCATTATGTTTATTTAATTGTATTATTTTATTTAATTGTATTATCTTTATTTAATTGTATTATCTTTATTTAATTGTATTGTCTTTATTTAATTGTATTGTCTTTATTTAATTGTATTATCTTTATTTAATTGTATTATCTTTATTTAATTGTATTATCTTTATTTAATTGTTTTCAATTGTATTGTCTTTATTTAATGTTTCATTATCTTTACTTAGGTTTTCATGGTTTGTCGGTGCAGTGACGTCACTATGACGTGTCCCGGTGTACCGGAGGACCACGGCTCATCCTCCTCTAGCTCTGCTAGCTAGAGGAGGATGAGCCGTCCGGGAGCTCGAGGAGCCGTCCCGGTAGAATCCCGGTGACCGGAGGACCCGGATGTAGTCAATAGGTTCGTTCACCGGCGATCACCGCGCAATGCATGCCGGGTAGATTTGGGGTTTTTTGGGTTTTGTTTTTTTTCAATAACTTTATTGGGACATTTGTTCAAACATATAAAACTTAACTTATAATTTAGCCATTTATTTATTTTCAAATGATGTTTGTATTATTCATTGTTATTTTATATACTGCCATATGTTCAGGTTGGGGGTCATTTATGTATGTAGATTGTGTTAAATGTATAAAACCAATAAATATTAAAAAGTGTATTTATTAAGACCATGGACAGATATGTGGTAATGTGGAAGTCTTCCCAGGAGGATCATTTAACAGAACAGCAGCATAAGCAGCAACATGATGATGAAAACATGACTGGACCAGTTAACCTTCTGTGTCAGCTGCGTCACATGATCATCTCTCAGCCAGTCTACAATGCTGCTCGTGGGTTCAAAACCTTTATTTTCAAAATAAGAGTTCACTGTAACTCGAGCTTCATCCATGATGAACAGATCAGAACTCAAACTGCTTTCAAAGAACCAAAGAAACAAGACGTTTTGTTTTTAACATTAAGGTTATTTAATTACATCAAATATGAAAAACTCATCCGTGGTTTTCTGATCTCACAACTGAAACTGTTCCTCATTCAGGGTCGTCTCATTAGGATTCATTAAGGCCGGTTCAGGTCACGACCAGCCTCGTGTGTGGAAAAGAATGTGAATCAATAGTTTACTCAATAAATCATTTATTAACTTGTTAAGTTTACTGAACCAGTCGGATCATTTCTTTATCACCGTGACGACACGAGGATCTGATCCCAGAGCAGAGAACGAAGTTTATTAACTTTTATGGAGAGAAACGTTTTATTTATTTGCTGCCCGAGATGCTCGATGGGTTCGTTCTCCGCTGGTGGAGGTGGAATGTTTCAGGAGCAAAGCATCATGGGACGGGATAAGTTATGTGAATGTACATGTGGAGACTCGGTGGAGTGCATCTAATTAAAACAATGTTTATGTTAATTATCAGTCTGATAAACTTTAGGAACATCTGTACAGAACTCATGATGTCATCATCACACAGCCGAACATCAGCGTGACAGAAGGAGCTCAGTCGGCGAGGACGTCGTCCGGCGGGGTCATGAGGTCATCTTTTAAAGAGCGGGGTCATCCGGGTCCAGTCGGGGGTCAAAGGTCAGAACGTGTCACTGCTCGATCTGCTGCGTGTCAGTGATGGTGGAGACGGCGCCCTGGCCTTTGCTGACGTCACTGATACACGCCCACTGACCGTCCATCGACTCCTTCCACAGCGTCACCTACAGGGGGATCGAACACACGGGTCAGAGGAAGTAAACAACGTGAAGCTTAGTTTATAAACGGAATATATGTATATATATATATATATATATATATATATATATATATATATATATATATATATATAAATATATAATATATAATATATAATATCTACCGCTCCACCCGGAGTGTAGCCAGTCCTCCGAACTTGAGCTGGGAGCAGATGTCCCTAATGAAGTAATAAACTTCTAGTGTCTGTGGTTAGTTCAGTGTCTGTAACAACAGTAGGACAGAGCTTTAAATTATTATTAAATGAGCATTAAATGAGCATTAAATGAGCATTAAATGAGCATTAAACGAGTATTAAGTGAGCATTAAATGAGCATTAAATGAGTATTGAATGAGCATTAAGTGAACATTAAGTGAGCATGAAATGGGACATATTTTAGACGTCTACAAGTGGTTCAAAAGTGAAAGTTTATTTTTGATATGTTGTTTTTATATTTGCATTGTTTGGGACAAGCATGTGCTGCTTCTTGTTGTTTCTTCAGGTGCTGATCCAGGAACAGCTACACACTGAACACACACTCAGTGTCCAGTTTATTAGGGACAGCAGCTCCTGTTCCTTCATCATTTAATGCCAACGTTTGAATAAAACATGAAGAATGTTGCTGATGTTTCTGTGTTTTGATAAAAGAAACAAACTACAAACAAAAACACTTCTGATGTTTCAACATGTTTCTCATCTGCTCCACAGATTTATGATGAATCTTCTTCATTGAGAGTTATGTAGTGTGATTTATTTTAGAGGTTTTATTAAATAATAATATCAGAATATATCATGATGATTAATCTCTCAATTATGAACCATAAACCCATAAACCAGTATAAAATAATGATGGTGCTCAGCTTCCACAATAAGACGTCATTAATATAAGTAAGAGCATTTTATATTCTCTATAATTTGACGTCATCCTTAACTACAACTCCCATGAAGCACCGGGCCCAGAGACCCGCGCATGCGCACTAAGGAGCAGAAAGCGAAAGTGTTTGTGTGAGTTGGTCTCCGCAGTCGTTCTCGTTCCTCGTCGTTAGAGTCTCGGAGCAGTTTGACGTCCAGCGACGTGAAGAACGATGAACGTGGTTCCTCTCGTGTGTCTCTTTCTCCTGACTCGGTCCGGGACAACGTCTGCTGCTGGACACGGTGAGCACAAGATATATATCTAGATAATAATAATGTATATAGATATATATAGATATATATAATATATATAATATATATAGATATTGATCTCCATGTCTGGAGTCAGGGCGTTGACTTCCTGCTGAACAATTCACGAGCTGCTCGATATCTACTCACAAGTATTCATATCACTGAACAATACTTCACTACAGTAAAAGTACTGATACCTCACTGAACAACACTTCACTACCAGTAAAAGTACTGATACCTCACTGAACAATACTTCACTACCAGTAAAAGTACTGATACCTCACTGAACAATACTTCACTACCAGTAAAAGTACTGCGTTCAACAACCTGAGAGAAGTAAAAGTAGTTAAAGTATTGATTGATCAGTATAATGTTTTCCTATCAGATGTTTCTGGATCAATATTCCTGCTGCATTAATGTGTATTTCATGTTAACTCCTTTATATCCTGTTTGTTGGTTTAATCTGCATCAACGCACCTCTATACTAACATTCACGGTATTAATATGTAAACAGACAATCTAGAGGGAAGTGCAAAGGATAATCTGATGACAAAGAGAAAGACGAGCTCAAAGAACGAGAAACGTTTCTTGTTATTTCCTTTACGTCTGTCTGAACTTAAATACTCTCCATGTTTTTATCTTCCAGGAGTCATCAAAGTGAAACAAGACAGTGATGTTATCTTACCTTGTTCCCTCGACTCCAAGGAGAACATCGTAGCAGGTGTCTTTGACTGGAAGAAAGTAGCTCAGAGAGATCAAGGTCAGAAGGAGGTTTTCTATTATGATGCAGGTGATCATTACAACAGCGGCCGTGATGGTCAGAGTCCAGAGTTCAGAGGACGAGTCTCACATTTTCCAGATCAACTGAATCAGGGCAACGCCTCCATAATCATCAGGAACACGAAGGTGGAGGACACTGGGAGCTACACCTGTAATTTTCCACGTCTTCAGCCACCTCAAACGTTCTCCGTTGAGCTTGTTGTTGGTGAGTGTTGTAATAAAACAGGTCAGCAGTCTAGAGATGAAATCTGCTGTGAACACTCGTTGTACGAGCAGATTGTTTCTTCCATACTCCGACCTGAACGCGTCCAGGACTGACACCAACCAGTCACATCTGTGAACGTTTATCAGTTTAGATGGAAAAACTAAATCTGTTCAATTAACAGGGAAACACATTTCTGTTTTATTGTCTGACAATGTTTCACAATCACTCTAACTCGTGTTTTGTTTTACCTTTTAGATCGCGTCTTAAGAGACAGATCAGGAGACCGCACAGGTGAGTCCTGATGGCGATGACGTCAGGCTCCACCTGTCCCATGCATGACGTCATCCACAGCCCTTTACCTGTGGAAACCTCTCTGTGCTGAACTGACCGGGATCTCTGTTCTCTGCGTTCACTTCACTTTAGAGAGACTTTATTGTCTTTACAGAGTTCATACATATATATAATATATATAATAATGACGTTCAGCTGTTACAGTGGATAGTACAGTAATAAAGGATTATCTCTTCTGAGAAAAATAAATAAAATATTTAAATATATTAGCGATATAGGAGCAGGTTTAAGTACAATAAATGTTAATATTAGGACATTATATAGAGTAAACAGTTGGAGTTATGATATGAATATTAATACATTTATATTTAAACCTGTCTTAAGTTTATTAATTAATTAATAATTGTCTATTTGAAAAACCTTTGACAGTTTATTAGTTATTTATTGTGCATTGTTCACGATTTGTTGTCCATCCAGATAAAAAAACCTCATCAACACAACAAACTTCATCCACTGAATCTTTAATGAATGTAAACATAAATAAAACTAAGCAGTGTCATTAAACATCCCAGAAATAAATCTTCATCATCAGTTTCTGTTGAAAATGTTTTAGAGAGGTGTTATTGTGTTACACTCAGAGGTGTTTCTTATATTTTAAACTAAAACTTATTTTGCAAAAACAAAATTATAAAAGTCAAATCCAGTCAAATCTTTCATGAACTTCACTTTGCTACGAAAGCAGAAGTTCAACAGATCGTATGATTCATATTCATTCAGGCGGCATATTAAAATATTTTACACCAACACATCTAAGACACAATGATATTAGTGGTCTGTATACATTTTGAGGAATCTCTGTTTCATATTTCATAACTAGATTTAATGTGCAGCTCATTTACAGTAAGTTTAAAGGTTCAAACATGTTTAAATATCAGGATTTTCCATTTTTCTCTGTTTTAAACCACATTTAAATGCAGAGAAGTGATGAAATAAACATCCTGATATTATATTTTTAATTCTCTAATTATCTTTTATGATCTATTGTTTCTATAATCTTCTCAGGTGCAGCTCCAAAACCAATCATCACATCTCTTAATCAAACAAAGGACTCGTCCCTGCTGCAGTGTGAAGCTCATGGAAATCCTCGACCTGAAGTAGAATGGCGGAACAGTTCTGGAAACAAACTTCCTGCTGATGAACCAGAGTTCTCAGTGAGAGGAAACATCTCCTACGTCAAACTCAGCATCACTGTGAAGGAGACGGACCTCTATCGCTGTGTAGCCACACAGGAGAACATCAGTCATCAGATTAATGCTGAGATCCCTGTGACTATAAGTGGTGAGTTTCTTTACACATCATTCTTTAACATTCTTAATTTATACATTAACATTTCCTGTTAATAATTTGTTAACATGGAGTCACATAAAGTGTTTACTGGATAAAGTTAACTTGACACAAAATGGTGAAACAGTTCTGAGTGTAAATAAATAAATTGCTTTAATTATTTTCCAGTAAATGAAGCAACAACTGTCTCCTCTCTCCTCTCAGTAAATAATAATAATAATATAATATAATGATAATGATGATTATAATAAACACAACAATAAATATTATAATAATAAAAATGAGTATGACAATAACTATAATAACAATAATAATAATATCATACTTTGTTCTGCTAAAATACATACCTCAAAATATTAAAAAGTTCATATTAGAAAGTAATAAATACCTCAAATGAAAGATAACGAATGAACAAACACACAAACACTTTGTATCAGTGAAAATAATAAAAACATCTTCATGTGACTCAGTTCTCCTTCAGGTTGTAAACATTAATTATCTTTTAATAAGTGTAGTTATTGTGAATATTAAACCATCAGAAGCTGATGAAGATCTTCTGAATGGACTTTAAAGATGAATTCAGATTCATAAATCATGATCATAGCTGTGGATTCACAGATCAATAAATCATCAGATACAGATTGATCTGTGATCTCCTGTGAGCTGAAACAGAAGAATTGTATTCAGACTATTTTATTTACTAGAGCTGTGAAACTGAATCTGAGTCTCTCCGTGTTCTCAAAGAAGAAGGTGTAAATGTTCATTAGATTGTTCACGGGTAAAATAATGTGCAGATGTGAAGTCTGTTGAGACGTAAATGGTCCGTGAAGAAGTTCCTCATGTTCAGTCCGTGTGGACTTTGTCTGAAGTGTGTCAATGAAAGGACGTGTTTGTCTCTGAGCTCTCAGTTAAAGCTGCTGTTGAACTGGACCACGTTCTACTGAGAGCTGGTTCTGGTTCTGCTCCTCTCTGTTCACTGAATGTGAAGAACTCCTCTGAGGAGAAAGCAGTCAGAACAACAGCACACTGACTGACCTCAGGGATCAAACATAGAAGTCAATCAGCTCCTCACAGCAGGAACCTTTCTGGAGGATCAATGACACTGATCAGCTGGACCTGATAAAGAGGACACTCAGTGACAACACCAGGGCTGCTCATTAAAGACTCCATGTTTCATGTTTCACAACGTTTCATATCTGACTTTAATAGAAAGTAGAGTCAACACATCAGAAACACATTCATGAGATCAGAGAAAGATTTCAGCTCAACAAATAAACTCTCTGATCTCGTTATTGAACTCAAAGTAAACTGTGATGAAGACGAAGTCTTTACCAGATGAAGATGTTTCATAGTGAGTCATGGGGCTGGTTAATAATTCAACATGATGGTTTATCGTCTTTCAGTGGAATCATATAGTGATAAAATCATAAAAGGAGATATCATAACTAGGGGATGGTATCGGTAGGATTTTATTGATACTCGTGCTCTCATCAATACTCTTATCGGTTCTTTATGATTGTTGACAGTTATTCATAAAAGATTCATCATGTCGTTATTATTGTTGTAGGGAAACAAATAGTCTTTATTGAGCAGACAAACAAGAAGTTCTAAATCTTTAAATAAATTCTCATCTGATCAATAATCTCAGTGATGATCTTTCATTGCTTTTCCTGTTCTTCAGATTAAACTCTGTATGGATTGAGGATGAGGAGGAGGACATGAATCACCAAACATCACATGTTTTATCACTTGTTTCACTAAACAATATAATATTAATAACAGTTAATGTCTGTCATGCTTCATATTTGTCTCTCAGTCTCAACTGTATGAAAACATAATATTATTAAACTAAACCTTCTGTACTTTAACAAAGAAGCAGCAGTTTAATTAAATCTTTATTTAAATGTATTTTATTAATTGTTGATGAAAACTGCTGAGTCACACATGAAGCACATCACAAACATGAAGCTTCATCAAACTGCGTCTGTGGGAAACTTCACACTCAGTTTCTCTTTTCTTCTGAAGCTGGTTGTAGAAAAAAGAAGAAGCCTCATTCTCATATTTCACAAACAGGAAACTCGTTTCATCTTTATGATATTTGTTCTGTTTCTCCTTTTAGGCCCCGAACCAGAGAAACCACCAGGTGAGTCCTGATCTCTTCATCACCATGTCTGTGATTTAACTCTTTAAACACAAACACACTTTGGGTTCTTAAAGGTTTCTTCACTTTAAACCCATGATGATGATGATGATGATGATGATGATGATGATGATGATGATGATGATCTGTTCACTGAATGTGAAGAACTCCTCTGAGGAGAAAGCAGTCAGAACAACAGCACACTGACTGACCTCAGGGATCAAACATAGAAGAAGAAGTTCTAAATCTTTAAAACACATTCTCAGCTGATCAATGATCTCAGTGATGATCTTTGATTGATGATCCTGTTGTTCTGATCAGACTAACGTTACCTTGGTGGACGAGGATGGACGGCTGATCTCCAAACAGTACAAACTGATCATTTCTGCAGACTGATGTTCTGCTTGTTGTCCAGATGTTTCTGTGATGAACTGTTTCCTCCTGAACTAGTGAGGGTTTTATTGAGTGAAGACAAAGAGACAGAGAGGAGGTTTGAGACGAGGACGTCTCACTACAGAACTCCTAAAGAACAGACAGCAGAACCGTTAACTCTGGACCTCATCAATACTCCGTGTTTACTCCTTTAGAACCGGTTCCTGTTCAGAGTTTTGGGGTTCCTCATCGTGAAACACAACAACGTCGTCTAACTTGATAGAAACAAACACACTGACTCAGACTTCTCAGACGATCTGATGTGAAACATTTGAGGGAAAATCATTTGAAGATTTGTGGTTTTGTTTTTTACGTCTCACTTTATGTCACGACTCGTTTTAATGAGATCAACAAACAGATATTTATTTATTTATTCTCTATAACTTTACTAGAAACTGTTTTGATCATTTTGTTCTAAAGTTCTTGATGAAATGAGAAAAAGTTATTTTCATTTGTTAAAGTATTTAATTCACAGAGTTTCTAAAAACAGTCTTCACCACAAGGTTATTTCATGACTATTTATTTATTGATGAGCAGAAAACATGCTGCTTGGTGAAGAATCTGGTTCTGGAGAAATGAGAGGACTTCTATCAGGATGGAGGATTCAGGAGGAAGATGATGAAGACTCCACCTGATGGAGGTCCAGAGAAGAGAGGAAGACACACACACACACACACACACACACACACACACACTGCTAGCTCGCTGTAGCTAACGTCTGAGTGGTGAAGAGACCTTTGAGGTTCTGGTTCCTCTGAGTCGTTGTGACGTTCTACAGCTGTGAGTTCTCTCTAATACTAGAAGATCTGTACGAGATGTTCCGTCACACCGTCAGCGCTACTGTTACCGTCTGTGAACACGTCTCAGAGGACAGACATGAGGAACCAGTGTTGAGCAGCCTGACCCTCCATGTTCTCTGTTCCACCAGAAGGAACCCTGTTTTCTTCATGAACACTGAAGCTCGCTCTGGTTCTGAGCCTCTGGTTCTACTTTCATGGTGAAGGGAACCAAACAAGGAAGAGGAAGAAGAGGTGGAAGAGGAGGAGGGGGAGGAGGTTGAGGAGGATGAAGAGCAAGAGGGTGGTGGTGATGATGATGATGAAGACTCTCATCAACATCTTCAGTTTTTCTCTTTGTCTGATGTTTAATCTGCTGAGTCACATTCTGATGTTCTGCTTTCACTTTGTCTCTTTCAGGGTTTTCCACTGGAGCGGTTGTTGGTGCATTTTTGGGAGGTGTTTTAACTACTTGTCTTGGTGGGTTCCTATACAAGTGTTACAACAAACAAAAACCTAAAGAAGGTAAGTTAAAAGTATTTAATCAGCATGTTCCACAGACTCTTGATTTGTTCTTCATGTTTAGAGTTCTGTCAGTTGTTTCATCTCCTCAGTGTTTCAGCTTTCTGTTGGTGGAATCAAGTCAGCTGAGTTCTTCTTGAATATAACTTTATTTTCCTTCCTGATGATCCAACAGGAAAGAAAAAAGACCCAACAGCAGAGGAGATGATCTAACAGAAGGGAACATAGAACCACTAACAGGGAACCAACCTTCAGGAGACCCTCCGATATCCTGACTCCACATGTTTCTGTGTGATCTCCTGCTTAACAATCATATTATTCAATAACTAATCGGTCATAACTGAAGTGGATGAAATGAACGTTACTCTGCTTTTCAATTTACTGTTTTTATGTAAATTCTGTTAAAATTTGCGTCTCATTTGGATCAAAACTTGACTTTGAGGACGTTTAAAGGACAAGAGGACATTTAACCTTCAGACTTTAGATCCCTAAAAACTCATTCATAAGAGAACCATTAGATCCCTCACATCTAAACTCATTCATAAGAGAACCATTAGATCCCTCACATCTAAACTCATTCATAAGAGAACCATTAGATCCCTCACATCTAAACTCATTCATAAGAGAACCATTAGATCCCTCACATCTAAACTCATTCATAAGAGAACCGTTCTGTAGTTTTCTGATTTATTAGTTGTTCCATCAATATTATTTAACGTTCTAAACGTGGTCAGCGTCCTCTGATGTGTAAATGTTGTGATGAGGTTCTTTATGTCTCAGGAGTTGTTGACGACGCTTCTTTTAGTTTTATTTTATTAGTTTATTTAACAGAATTCATAGTGTTCACTGAGTGTTGAGGCTCTTTGACATGTTTCTGAGTGTTTACTGGAGTTCACTGATGGTTCAGCTCTTCATGGATGTTCATGTTCAGTGATGAAGCTCTCGGAGACTTTCTTCATCATTTCTATGCTTATGTTTGAGTAAAACATGAAAAATGTTGCTGTGTTTTAAAAAAAGAAACAAATTAAATACAGAAACACTTCTGATGTTTCAACATGTTTCTCGTCTGCTTGACAGATTTATGATGAATCTTCTTCATTGTGAGAGTCATGATCATAAAGTTGTTTTTATAATTCTTTGAGCTTCAGATTTATTGTTTTATAAGAATCGCGTTTCACCTCTTCTGTACCTCTTAAGCTTCCGTAGTCCCGTCTTCCCCTCACAATGTAGATTTACATTGTTGAGAGTAAGCTGTGTGAATGAATGCTGTTGTGCTATTTTGTTTCTAAATGAACCGTTTATGTTGTATGCTTTATTGACTGCTTGTACAATCACTTTATAGTTATTTGGGTCGTTTCGGCTGTTAAAATATAAGTTTTCTGACCCTTTAATTTTTGAGGTTTAGGCGCCATTTTTGCTACGTCATATATGTATATATATAAAAATTAAAATAAAAAAATAAAAAAAACGTAATTCAGAGATTTTGGCATTCATTTTTGTAAATTCTTATTTTGTATGTTTAGGAGCCAAGGTACAGGGAGAGAAGAAACAAGATAATTGATGTGGTACATTGTCTTCTGCAGGTTGTGTTTTCCTTTGTTTAATGGTATAGTTTTTGTTTTCCTTTGTTTAATGGTATAGTTTTTGTATATTAACCACCTGGTGTCGCTGTTCTTCCTCTTGTCTACTACTATTCATGGTTTGAAAATAATTCCTGTTATAATTGAAGTTTAATGTTATCCTGTCAATTCTATATATTTCTTGACTACAAATATTCACAGTAATATAAATAATAAATATTAAGTATTTAGGACATTTGCGATTTGCATTGCTGAGAGGGCAAAGGTACAGGGAGAGACGGAACAGAAGACCATTCATGTTGTACATTGTCTTCTGCAGGTTTGAATAGATGCAAGAAAATCATCTCTGAGTTTTCTCCTTCTGTTCCTGATCCACATCCGTTACAGTTGCATGGATTACCAAGCAGCAGCAAAAAGTCATCCAGAAAAATTAAATAAAATACAATTCAGAGCCATAAGACTTCACTTGGGAGCACTCAAAACCAAACCCACGTGAACACATCGCCCGTGGAATAACCTCCATCATACTGGATTAGAATCCAAGGTGGACCTAACAGAAACATAGCATCGACTGTCCTGAACAATTGTTGGGAATATTCATCGTTCTCTGGTAAAAGCTTTGGGTGGGACATCAACAGGAAGGTGAAACATTTCAAATTAGATACCATACCACATAGTCCAGCAGTTATTAGGAGCAACATTCCTCCATGGATATTTCCACAACCCAAGATAAATATACAGATATTAGAAAAGAAAAGAGAAGAGAAGAGAATGGACTGAGAGGAATTTTAACGCTTTTGTAATTATCTAAATATTTTTACAGATGGATCAAAACACTAATAATGATAATAATCATGTAGGAGTCGGGATATACATTCCAGAATTCAATAAAGGAATTGTTAAAAGAATATCAAACAGGTTATCAGCAGCACTGATAGCAATTATCATCAGTCTTCAGTAGCTGGTGGAGGAGGTTAAACCAATGAAAGTAGTAATATGTTCAGATTCTGCAGCTGCAATACAAAGTATGCAATACAAAGTATACAATACAAAGTATGCAATACAAAGGATACAATACAAAGTACAATGCCTATAAAAAGTATTCACCCCCCTTGGATGTTTTCCCCTTTTGTTGCTTTTATACATGAAATCATGGTCAATACAATTTGGCTTTTTGACAAGAATTTGCAAAAAAGCTTCTTTCATGTCAAAGTGAAAACAGATTTTTACAAACTAATGTCAATTAATTAAAAATATATAGTGTAAATTAAGTGTTTGTAAAAATCTGTTTTCACTTTGATATTAAAGAGGTTTTATTTGCAAATTCTTGTCAAAAAATCCAAATTGTATTGACCATGATTTCATGTATAAAAGCAACAAAAGGGTGTAACATCCAAGGGGGGTGAATACTTTTTATAGGCATTGTATGCAATACAAAGGATACAATAGAAAGTATAGAATCTGGTCAAACAGTTCGAGAGGATCTTTTAACTGAAGTTTATACGACATTATTGAATTTACAAAAGTTAGGAATAGATGTACATTTCTGTTGGGTACCGGCTCATATGAGAGCGCAGATAAACTAGCCAAAAGCAAATTAACCAGAAGTTATATTTTAGAAATTTGTTTAGGGAGGACGCAAGAAAAATCAGTAATACAGCACGGAATAATGACATCATGGCAGTAAACCTGGAATAATGACATCATGACAGGAAACCTGGAATAATGACATCATGGCAGGAAACCTGGAATAATGACATCATGGCAGGAAACCTGGAATAATGACATCATGGCAGGAAACTTGGAATAATGACAATAAAGGTAGACATTACAATTATGCACACATTTACTGTAAATGACCATTACTATCATCAAACACTGCTAGCGTTAGCTGCTAGTGTTAGCAGCTAACAGCTAACGCTAGCACTAGCAGCTAACACTAACAGCTAACGCTAGCAGCTAACACTAGCAGCTAACACTAGCAGCTAACAGCTAACACTAGCAGCTAACGCTAGCAGCTAACACTAGCAGCTAACGCTAGCATCTTATCTGTGACGTTTGCACTGCTGGCTCAGCTTTAACTTCTAAAATGTACAGTTGTGTGATTTATAAATGACACTACCTTAATTATATAAATGTTTGAATAAATATAATATGGCCAATCTTATATCCTCAGTTATAACAATGACACAGTTCAATCAATAAGAAGCTATCCAAACATGGGCCCTTTCTCAATACCAAGTATGGTCAAGTGTGGACTTGCAGACTTGCTAGTTCAGACTTGGATAGTTCGACTCGGGAGTACAGACTCCAGAGGACGCAGTACGTCATTACGTCATTCTGCAATCGGAACAGCAGCGAACTTGATGACGTCACCAACTCAGCTCGTCCTGACCAGAGCCTCCAGTTACCTTCACTGTCATATAGACTGACATACAATGAAATGATATAATGTATACTATGTAATATATTTATATAATATTATAATTTATAATATAATAAAACGAAATGATATAATATAATATATAACATATAATTATAATATAATAAATATAATATATAATCTATTTATATAATATTATAATATATAATATAATAAAATGAAATTATATAATATATAATTATAATATAATAATATTATATTTTTATATAATATATAATTATAATATAATAATATATATTTATATAATATAATATATAATAAAATGAAATGATATAATATATGATATAATATATAATATAATGAAACGAAAATGATATAATATAATATATAATGATATAATTATAATATAAACAATTATTAGGACATCAAAATGGATCAGAGGCTGGTTGCTGTCGGTGCGCTTTATAGAGCAGCTGAAGAGGAGGACGGGCCATATTAGCCTGTCTCTCTAGCTTTGTACGTTTGTCTAATCATCCTATGCTGTTTAACCTGTCTACTATCATTTATATGTAGACTTGACAGTTTACTTGGCACACCTAGGTTAAAAACTAATGCAGTTTAATATTATATAATGTCTGTATTTAATGTTGTCAGCTTGGTTTGTGGTGCTGTTGAACTGTAACGTTATACTGAGAGGTGTTTCTAATATTTAGTCTACCCTTCATATACATGGGATGGACCAACACCTCTGAAAAACTATTTACATTTTAAAAAAGCAACATTATAACCTTGCTGAAGTTAACATGTATATACAGGACTGTTATATTAGACTACATTAGCTTTATCTAGGCCTACCTGATAAACTGGCCAGTACAGGGGAGGTTTGATACTTTAGTTTAATATTGGAATGGTTTAGCATCATTCCACATACAGACCTGCCATTTGTCTTCTTGGTACTCAACATAAAGAGGCTGATACTCAGTCTGACAGGCCTTGGACAGTTAGCACAAACATCACAATACATCAGTGCAGAAGTAGCCTACCTGTACTTCATCTGTGCCATGCACATCAGTTTAATAAATATCAAATAGTAAAAACATAAATAAACAATAAATATAATACATGATAAAAAATAACAA
Organism: Anoplopoma fimbria; assembly: GCF_027596085.1. NCBI lineage: Eukaryota > Metazoa > Chordata > Actinopteri > Perciformes > Anoplopomatidae > Anoplopoma > Anoplopoma fimbria. The sequence goes on along the minus strand of NW_026553611.1, from coordinate 12,047 downwards.
TTAATAAACAATGTAAAGAAATTCCAAAAATATATATGTATTTTTTTTTTTACAGGACCAAAGTCCCTCACAAAGGTATGCACAAGTGCATGACCATGTGCCTCTCCTCGCCATGTTCTTTTCTGGAGCTGACTTGAAACCAGCCTTCAGGCTATCCAGGAGCAGCATCAACATGCTGGTCCAGATGCTGCCCCGGCAAAAAGCCCATGGATGGAGCCATGAAATGGAGGTCCTGGTCACGGTGTACTGGCTTGCCTGTGGAGCTTCCTACAGGGTAACTGCAGACATCTTTGCCATGCCACTAGCCACCGTTTGCCGGACCGTCCACAACGTCGTGGAGGAAATGATGACCATCCTCCACAGAGTCATTCATTTCCCCAAACCAGAGGAGATGGAGGAGGTGGGGGCTGGCTTTGTTCGCCTTGCTGGCCATGAGGCATTCCGCTGTGCTGCCGGTGCCATCGACGGGTGCCACATCAGGATTCTTCCTCCTGCAGAGCCACAGAAGAAATGCTATATTAACAGAAAACTTTTCCCCTCAGTGCTATGCAGGGCATCTGTGATGCCAAGGGCGCATTTCTGGATGTGTACATTGGAAATACAGGATCTGTACATGACGCACTTGTACTTAGAAGATCTCCGATGTACAAGCAGGCCCTGTATCCACCAGCTGGGTACATACTATTAGGAGATGGAGGATACCCGTGCCTGCAGCGTCCTGTTGCCATCATGACACCATACCGCCAGCCTGTAGCAAGTAAGAACACTTACACACACACACAGCAAATTTTTACTTTGGTGACTTTGAAACACAGCATACATTTTCTATGTGAATTTTATTAACAGGCCAAGTTGAAGCCCGGTACAACAGGCACCATGCAAAGGCAAGGAACATTATTGAGCGCACCTTTGGCATTCTGAAAACGCGCTGGCGCTCCATCTTCCTGAGGGCCCTGGAGATCCGGCCTCTGTTCGCCCCGAAGGTGATTGGTGCCTGCTGCATCCTCCACAACATGTGTGTGGCTGCAGGTGATATCCTGGAGGAGGAGGAGGAGGAGGAGGAGGAGGAGGAGGAGGAGGAGGAGGAGGGGGACCAGATGACAGCGAGGATGTTGCAGAAGTCATTCAGAGGGAGCTGTCGGGGAACGCTTGCTGCCCAGCTTTCTGCTCCTGGAGAACTGCCTGCATGTCTGGGTGAACATGACTACATCTAACAGTAAACCTCTCCAGATAGATAGATAGATAGATAGATAGATAGATAGATAGATAGATAGATAGATAGATAGATAGATAGATAGATAGATAGATAGATAGATAGATAGATAGATAGATAGATAGATAGATAGATAGATAGATAGATAGATAGATATAGATAGATAGATAGATAGATAGATAGATAGATATAGATAGATAGATAGATAATAGGATAGATAGATAGATAGGTCAGAATAATCCATTATTTCGTTTCTTCTGGGGAAAACGACTTGTTTGTGGGTAGTTTATATGTTGTATATGTTCTTTTTCTGGCTAATTTAAATTTCACTGCATGGCTGTAAATAATTGTATAAAACTTTTAAATATAGGACCTTGTGATTCTTTTCCTTTTGTTGTAAATATATACAATACACTATTGCCTTCAAGAATGAATTGCCTGGGTTGAAACTGAACAATATTTATTTACAATTAAAATAACACATTTAAATCAAAACTTATTCACAACATTCTCGAACAGATTAAGATATCGCTCTGCTCGAGCTGCTGCCTCCCTTTCACTCTTCTCCTCTCTCTCTACGGCCTTTCTCTCCTCTCCTCTTCCTTCTCTGCCTGCTCTTTCAAGAACTCCAGGAGGTTGTTCCTGGGCCTCTTTGTTGGAGGCTGACCTGCTTCCTCTGCAGAAGAGGTAGAGGCCGTTGGTGTGACCGCGCCACCTGTAGTGGCAGTCAGGTTTGCTGCAACTACCAGGGGCGGACTTATGGAGTGCTGCATCCATGTCACTGTACCACTGCCAGGTGGTTCAGTGACACCACCGGCCTCTACCCCTTTGCCTGTGGGGGGATCCCTAAGGTCCTGAAAATAGGGTATTAATCACTACACTGTGAAACTGAAGGCTCTCTCAGTAATACAGAGCAGAGCAACAGGCAGCTTACCTTGTATTTATCCTTAAGGTTGTTCCACTTCTTTTTGGCCTGTTTGGCTGTTATTGCCAGGCCAGAAGTGGTAACAAAGTCACTGGAAAAAACATAAACAAAGAGTGACACAGAGTGACACACTGCCTCTTCAATAAGATATGAATCATTATGGATGGAGACAGCACAAATCTGGCTCCATCCCTGACCCAGTCATACAGGCAATGATACAAGCACTCAAATAAATACTCACTGCAAATTTCCCCGCTGCGGGACTAATAAAGGATTATCTTATCTTATCTTACTCCCATCCATTTTTGGAGGAATTCCTCCTGCCAGTGAAGAGGCTCTCGTTGGCTGCCCACCAGGCAATGAGGGCCCGGGTTTCCTCAGTTGTCCCTTGAATAAAATATTGCAAAAACATCGGTCAAAAGTACAAAGGCAGGGCTGTAACTTGATGCAAAGTTAAAGTTGAAAAATATGTGTATGTATATATGTAAAGTGATGAAACCAGTTTGCACGGGAACTAATAATAGATGTAAAATCAGAGAGCAAAGATTGCTCGTTAGATACCCCAAACGAGTTATATCTCATGTTTAACCACAGAGACACCAGAGCGGCACATCTGGAGAGGCCTAGCCGAGACCAGGCTGCTGTCAGCGGGCTGCATGAGCATCACCGCCCGGTCTCCTCTCTGGTCCTCTCATATCTATATATATATATATATATATATATATATATATATATATATATATATATATATATATATATATATATATATATATATATATATATATATATATATATATATATATATATATATATATATATATATATATATATAATATATATATATATATATATATATATAATAATATATATATATATATGAGACAGTGACGACAGTCACGTGACTGTCGCAGCCAATAGCGTCTCTGGACACAGTGACGTATTTATTTACTTCCTGCTATCAACATGCCAGCCTCTCTCGTGATGTCTACGTTAATGAGTCTAATGTCTGTGCTTATGGATGTCAGACGTCAGTCTCGTGTCTGTCTGCTCCTCTGTCTGCTCACCCTGACCCGTCTCACCACCGGTACAGACACCTGTCTCACTCCAGCTGTCTGTCTGTGGAGCTAGCAGTGGTTACCTGGCTTAGCCCTGTAGCTCACTAAGTTCATCTGAGGTCCATCATACTTCTGTTTCATTCATAACTGTGATGACAGGTTCTGTTCAATTCAGTTCAGTTTATGTTGTAGAGCCCAGAATCACAAATTACAAATTTGCCTCAGAGGACTTTAAATCTGTAACCATGAGACATCCTCTGTCCTTACACCCTCACATCCTCTGTCCTTACACCCTCACATCCTCTGTCCTTAGACCCTCACATCCTCTGTCCTTACACCCTCACATCCTCTGTCCTTAGACCCTCACATCCTCTGTCCTTACACCCTCACATCCTCTGTCCTTACACCCTCACATCCTCTGTCCTTACACCCTCACATCCTCTGTCCTTACACCCTCACATCCTCTGTCCTTACACCCTCACCTCCTCTGTCCTTACACCCTCACATCCTCTGTCCTTACACCCTCACATCCTCTGTCCTTACACCCTCACATCCTCTGTCCTTACACCCTCACATCCTCTGTCCTTACACCCTCACATCCTCTGTCCTTAGACCCTCACATCCTCTGTCCTTACACCCTCACATCCTCTGTCCTTACACCCTCACATCCTCTGTCCTTACACCCTCACATCCTCTGTCCTTAGACCCTCACCTCCTCTGTCCTTACACCCTCACCTCCTCTGTCCTTACACCCTCACATCCTCTGTCCTTAGACCCTCACATCCTCTGTCCTTACACCCTCACCTCCTCTGTCCTTACACCCTCACATCCTCTGTCCTTACACCCTCACATCCTCTGTCCTTACACCCTCACATCCTCTGTCCTTACACCCTCACCTCCTCTGTCCTTACACCCTCACATCCTCTGTCCTTACACCCTCACCTCCTCTGTCCTTACATCCTCTGTCCTTAGACCCTCACCTCCTCTGTCCTTAGACCCTCACATCCTCTGTCCTTACACCCTCACCTCCTCTGTCCTTACACCCTCACCTCCTCTGTCCTTACACCCTCACATCCTCTGTCCTTACACCCTCACATCCTCTGTCCTTACACCCTCACATCCTCTGTCCTTAGACCCTCACATCCTCTGTCCTTAGACCCTCACATCCTCTGTCCTTACACCCTCACATCCTCTGTCCTTACACCCTCACATCCTCTGTCCTTACACCCTCACCTCCTCTGTCCTTACACCCTCACCTCCTCTGTCCTTACACCCTCACCTCCTCTGTCCTTACACCCTCACATCCTCTGTCCTTAGACCCTCACATCCTCTGTCCTTACACCCTCACCTCCTCTGTCCTTACACCCTCACATCCTCTGTCCTTACACCCTCACATCCTCTGTCCTTACACCCTCACATCCTCTGTCCTTAGACCCTCACATCCTCTGTCCTTACACCCTCACATCCTCTGTCCTTACACCCTCACATCCTCTGTCCTTACACCCTCACCTCCTCTGTCCTTACATCCTCTGTCCTTACACCCTCACATCCTCTGTCCTTAGACCCTCACATCCTCTGTCCTTACACCCTCACATCCTCTGTCCTTAGACCCTCACCTCCTCTGTCCTTACACCCTCACATCCTCTGTCCTTACACCCTCACATCCTCTGTCCTTACACCCTCACATCCTCTGTCCTTACACCCTCACATCCTCTGTCCTTACACCCTCACATCCTCTGTCCTTCCCTCACATCAGCACAGGAAAAACTCCCCTAAAAACCCCTTTAACAGGGAGAAAAAAGGAAGAAACCTCTGGGAGAACGACAGAGGAGGGATCCTTCTCCAGGATGGACAGAATGCAATAGATGTCATGTGTCCAGAATGAACAGCATAACAGAGATACAACACATTCAATGTATATGACATAAATGATTCATATAATAAGACTACTTATAATAATAGCAGCAATTATTACAATAGAATTATAGTTATGAAAATAGGGATAGTAATGTGACTAATAATAATAATGGAAGTAGCAGTGGGTGTCAGTCGGCTCACAGCAGGAGGCACGACTACGGTCCAGGTACCACAACGATTCATGGAAACCTGCGGAACGAGAAAGCAAAAGGGCTTCAGGGTGGAAGTAAAGCTAAAATGCTTAATGGTACAGGTAATAGTAATAGTAATGTGACGAGTAATAATAATGGTGGTAGCAGTCGGTGTCAGCAGGGCCGTAGCAGGATGCACATCCACGGTCCAGGTACAGCCACGATTTATAGAAGCCTGCGAAGCGAGAAAGCACAAAGACTCCAGGGTACAAGCAAGTCAATAAGCGTAATAGTACAGGCAATAATAATAGTAATGTGACTAATAATGATAATAATAATAGTAATGAGACTAATAATGATAGTGGTAGTAGTAGTGGGTGTCAGCAGGGCCTCAGCAGGTGGCACGATGACAGTTTCACTCGGCTTTGTCTTCAATAAGGTATCCAAAGGTATCCAACTAGTAGAATAGATACTAGAATAGAAGACTTTATTTTTATCTTTTGGCCTTTATATTTCATTACTTTATTTATTAGCTTTTGGTTTAAAGGACCTTCATCAGGGCATGTGATGATGAAGGTCCTGATGATGCATAGAACACTTTATCTTTAGCTTCTGGTCTGGATGGTTTAGACCGAAAGCTAAAAATATATATAGAGTTAAGTGTGCAAATAACTATTCTTGTTATGATTCCTGAAATAGAATGTTATATTTTGGCCTTTCAAGATGAAAAATAAAGCAACATGTTTTTGCTGTGAAACTAATTTTGAGCTTTATTTCACTGAATGAGTCATAACAAGGCTGTAATGCTCAGAAGTATTTTTTAACTTAACAATATGTTTAGGATGCATCGTCTACAGATAAGTCCCTATATCTTATTGTGTATTATATTAAGTGTTATAAGATATTTCCACTCGTAATTAGATAAATATACTTTGTTTTTGCACTGCTGACTTTCTCTATTAATGCATCTGAAGTATTGTAGGTCCTTTTGGCATGTCATTACCGGTGTAATATTAATCATGGCCCTGGTGCATTTAAGGCCCTGGTACTGTGCATGCTGGCTCACTGGGATTGCTGAGACACACTGAATAGAATGGGACCATATTTATTTTTACCCTGCTATGACATTTTCAAAATGGCTGCTGTGAAAAGGGCTTGAATGAACACTGAAAAATGCATTGCCTGCATATTTGTGCATTTTGTGTTCCCTGTGCTAAATATTCAGATGGTAAACTGAATAATGTTTCCTTAATGTGGGTGTGTGAACTCTTTTTGTTCCTGTATATTTTATTACCTTTATAGATATTCGTCTGTGATTTGTTGATGGTATAAAGTGAGAACACCTTGATGTTTTGTGGTAGGAACAGTTTTGGGTGTTTTGATCTGAAAATGAATTCATTTCTGTAGTTATCTGTTATTATATCTAATGATTGGTAAAATTATAACAAGCAGCAAAGCCCTCAGTCTAAAAGTGGTCAAAGACAAAACACCTGGTCATGTGACTTATCAGGTGTCTTGTTTTCATGTCAGTGTATTGCTATAAAGTATTTTTTCACTAAACAATATAGTGGAGATGCTCATCTACAGATACGTCCCTATACCTGATTGGGTCTTATGTTAAGTCTCATTAGATACTTCTACTGTGTCTTTGCGGTGCTCAAAGCTTCTACTGACGTTCTCTATTTAAACATCTTTCAGGTGAGGTCACAGTGCGTGCAGCAGCAGGAAGTGATGTCATTTTACCCTGCTCCCTCGAATCCAAGGAGAACATCGTAGCAGGTGTCTTTGACTGGAAGAAAGTAGCTCAGAGAGATCAAGGTCAGGAGGTTTTCCTTTATGATGCAGGTGATCATTACAACAACGGCCGTGAAGGTCAGAGCGAGCAGTTCAGAGGACGAGTCTCACATTTCCCAGATGACCTGAAACACGGCAACGCCTCCATAGTCATCAGAAATGCCAAGGTGGCAGACAGTGGAGATTACACCTGTGATTTTCCACATGTATACATAGTAAACAACATCAAGCTGTTTGTTGGTGAGTGCTTTCATAGAACAGTTTTTCAAGTCTGTCTTAAAACAATACGTCCCACATGAACATTGCTGTAATTATTCCTCCTGTATTTGTGTTCCCAAATACATTTCAATGTAGGCGACGTAGACAAAAACAATCGGATATATTCTTTGTTATCTGTTCTCTCTTAAAACACACCAGACTCCATTCACAAAAAACGTCATTTTACCTCTCAGAACGAAGGAGTTTCTGATGGTTAGTTTGTGATATAGTGTGAGTTTCTGATGGTTAGTTTGTGATATAGTGTGAGTTTCTGATGGTTAGTTTGTGATATAGTGTGAGTTTCTGATGGTTAGTTTGTGATATAGTGTGAGTTTTGGATCCGAACTCACCCAAAGTCACACAACAACACAAACAAAGTAAACTCAAACAACCCCGCTTCAAACGATCATTATGTCCTTCTTGCTCTCAGCTGTTGTTTCCTACATTAGTTGCTCAGCAGGTTGACGATATCACACAGTCACACACGATGATTTGATTTTCCTTCTAGATTGTGACCAACAGTGCTCGTCCTTGAAGAACAAATACGGGAAAACTGATGGTGAGGCCCTGATCTTTCTCTCCATAGCTCCATCTTTTCTGGCTGATGGCTGAACGCTGCTGATGTAGCATCTGAGCTCGATGGTTGTTTATCACCCTGATACGAGACTTTGATGGTATTGTGTCAAAGTTTTTTAAATGAAGGCGTCAGAGTTTGAGCACACAGACTTCCCCTCATCCGTCTGTTAAAGGTCGAGCACTGTGGGTCGGAATCTAAAAGGCTCACCGGCCTTTTCTGGAACAAAACTTAAATTCTCTCTCTGTGTTAGTAACTTTCTGCAGACAACCCAACACTTCATCATCTTTAGTGCATTTTTCTACATTTATTTATTGCTTTGCCTTCAGTTTGTGATGCATGTTGTAAACGGTGTTATTAAGAAGAATATTTCTGAGAATATCAGAAATATTTTTTTTTACAGTCAATAAATAAATCTATAAAAAACTTTTTTTAAATATCCTGATGTTATTGTCTTTGTGTCAACAGGTGCAGCTCCAGAGCCGAGCATCTCCATAGTTGAGGTCACAGACGTCGGGGTGCAGCTGCGGTGTGACGTCCGTGGAGCTTCCCCTCAGCCGAAGCTTCAGTGGTTCAACGCCGATGGAAACGTCCTCCCTGCAGATGAGCCGCAAGTCTCAGACCGAGGAGACGTCGGCCTCCAGGCCACCGTGACCTCCACCTCCACCAACCGCTTCACATGTGTCGCCACGCAGGACGAGATCGGCCACCAGATCGATGCCAACATCACTCTTCCTGGTGAGACTGAACCCGGTGTTTTTATCTAAAAGTGAAACAGAATAAACACAGCGCACACACTTCTCTCTCTCTCTCTCTCTCTCTCTCTCTCTAACCCGACGCACACACATCTTTGCTCGGCTTCTTCTTGTTCTCTTGTCTTCTCTTCCTGCTTAAATCCAGGTTCTTAAGAGAGACACTGGATCAGATTTGTCCACTATGGGTCCTCACTTCACTCATCCTGTTTGTGTCACTTACTGAGGAAACTCGTCTCTCTAACTCACTTTTAATTTTAGTGAATAAATGTTTTGCAGTTTGAATAATCTGACTGGACATTAGTGAGCTTTCAAAAGACATTTTAGTCTGTTTTTTTTTTGTTTAGCCCAGAATCACAAATTTGCCTCAGAGGGTTTTACAATCTGTACAAAAATACGACTCATTCTGTCCCCGGACCGTTGCATCAGAACAGAAAAGAATTGTCTTATGATTTCAGAGAGACCCCCTGAGGCTTTCAGAGGGTCTGAAGTGTAATCTAGGGGTCTCAGACCCCCGGAGACCCTCCAGTATTTCACACACTGGGTGTGATTTTTAGGTTCTGAGATTTTTATCTTTATCTTGTTTAGGTTATAATAATAAATGTTCTTTACATCCTGAGAGTCACACGTGGTTTTTCTATTAATGTGTTTCAGAGAAACTGTTCAAGGACACGTCAAGCAAAGTGGACATCACAGGATGGTTGGGAGGAACTGTTTTGGGAATTTCTCTTGTTCTTGTAGTTCAAATGTTCCTTGTATGGGCAAAGATCATCAAAATACGCCGTAGAAAAGGTACGTTTATATTACAGACTTTATCAACATTCACATAACAACCATCTCACGTCAACCTGGTCTGGTCTTCTCAGATAAAAGACCCATCATGATAGAAAAATAACAATAAAAATATACTTCATTAATCAAAGGCTTATCGTTCTCACAATCAGAAACACTTCATTGATCTCTTTTATTGGGTTTTATTTGTATTGGTTTCTGGTTCAAAAAGCAGTGACGGTTTAGAGAAGCAAGCTTGTGACAGGGAGGTTGTTGGTTCAATCCCGGGACTGACAGGTTAAATCTAATCCCTTGGTACCATCACTGCGGTGCCCTTGAGCACGGCTAAACTGCTCCAGAGGCCGGCCGATCAGACTGGTTGTACTGGGCAGCTTCCAGTCCAAGTGTGAATGTGACCAGGGCGTTCCCCTCTCAGTGAAATGTTCCCTAAATAAATAAAGTTTAATTAATATAACAAGGTGTAAACACGTTGAAATAACCATTAAGTGAATAGTTGATTCACCAAATGTTTCTTAAATATATTTCACTTCCCTGTTTTTTTAATTTTGAAAACTGGAAAGTCTGCACCAAAAAAAGATATTTTCATGGTTACATAATGTGGCTACATGAGCCATTTGAAGGCTCCTTAAGTAGTTTTGTAAAAACAAATATGGTACTTGAAATGATTGATTACATATTGAATCATTTTCTGTAGTTTTTGGAGGTGACACATCAGCTCTGAGACAGAGACCGCTCATTTCTTGTGCTTGTTTGTTGTCCGTTTACAATAAGAAGTTTACTTTATGTGATATATTTACTTTTCCTTTTTTTTTTTTGCTGCAGGTTCTGGTCAGCAGAGACGGTGAGGACAACACTTCAGACACAGTTATATCTCAACAGGACTCTGAAAGGGAGTGAGTGAGTGTTTTAGATCCGCCACAACTTTTAATAAGTTCTTTAACGTCCTGTCCACCAGTTTTATGAAAATCAGGCCAGTAGTTTTTCAGTTATCATGCTGACAAAAGAAACCAAGAAGAAAAGGATTCATAAATAATAATATATTTATTTTAGCAGTAAACGTTCTCACAGGTTCTTAACATGCTGATAAAGACAAAACCAGAACCTGTAAAACGATGACGGTATAAAAACAGCAATAATGAGATTTCTCGTTTGACCACTGGGGTGAGTTTTAGCTCTGAAAATGATATTTGAACACATCTGAAATAATGTGATCTCAACGGTTTGAAACCCTCCAGATGGAGCTTCAAGCCTGAAGAGTCAAAAGCCATATCTGTTTGATTTTTAAGGGAATTTTAGAATTGTTTCTAATAGAACAGGGTTTATGAGGGACTGTTAGACTGGACGTGGATAAACTCTGCATCAGGGTCAACAGATTGGCCCCGTTTGTTTTTTATATTGAAAGGTGGAGTCTGAGATTTTGATTGAAGACACTCCTTTTTAAATTTCAAATTGAGGGGAACATGGCAGTATTTATTTGGGTTCTTTCTCCAGAATCGCTGACTCCATCTTTGCTTGTTCCCTTTCACTGCGTGACATTATGAATGAGATGCAGCTACACAGAAAGTGAAATGTAAATTATTTTTAAAAGATCAGAGGGATTTGTATCAACTCCATCTTTCGTTCCGAAAAGCTCAGAGGATCAAATCAAACAGGACAGTCACCTCGAATAATCAGCGAGCTGTCAGACCAGCAGACCTCAGATCTGTCTCTCTGTCTTACATTCAAACCTATAAAGTAACTTGTGTCTTAGTTGTGCCTTTTGAACACCAGCAATAACGTGACGCTCCTGGAATGAGGTGGATTCATTCACGTGTTTTTTACATTCCTCTGAACTGGTTAAAGGTTGAGTATTAAAAGTGTTGATAAGCTGTGGCTCACTTGAGTCTGAATGAAGAGATTATGAGATGATGATTATGGGGTTATTGTAGCTCAGACTCCTAAATGAATGAACAAAGATGTCAAGAGAAAAAGCAATACACTGGTTTAGTTCAGCCAAACATGAGATTGGCAACTAAAGGCTGTAGTATGAATAATATAGTATAATATTACTTTTGTGTTTGTGTTTACTTTTTTGGTTTGCCAATCAGGAGTCTGACAAATACTTTGCTGTTACTTTATTGAATGTTATTGATGCTGGTCTTTTTTTTTTTCTTTAATGACCAGCTGATGGTGAATGTTTAGTGTCATTCTAGATTTGTTATTTTGGGGAGGGGGGGTTCTTTAGTGCCTCCAGACGGGTTTTACACGAGGCGGTATGTTGCTGGTCCGTGAGCGCCGGCCTTAACTCTCTGAACCGACGTCCCCTCCTCAGTATCATCTCTGAAGAGCTGAGAGATGTTTGACTGAATGTTTGCCTTTCAAAAGGAACGATGCACTGATATGTGCATTTGTACTTTTATTTAATGCTTTTTACTGATGCATCAAAGGCTTTTAACTTGAGAATTATGCATGACAAACAAACAAATGTGTTCTGGTATCATGTAAACAATCAGGTTATTTTATAAATTTCATTATGTAAAAAATAAAAAATACGTATTGAAGGAAACTGTTGATGTTGTTATTTCAGTCAGTTCTTAACCATTTCTATTCAGACATCAAACTGTCACAACATACAATGTGTTTAATTCAACTTATTA
>NW_026553610.1:0-14186 GCF_027596085.1 Anoplopoma fimbria | reverse complement strand
AGTACCTAGACTTCTCTGCATACATTGATTCTTACTTCAGAGATGAAGTTATTAATTAACAGAGTAGATATGGTTATTTGATAAGAGGACTTTGACCAACAGAGGCCTCAATAAACATGAAATATGAGCCTTCATAAAACACCTGAAGTATCAAAGTCCAGACTTTAGTGCAGTATCAGCATTCTATCTAACTGCTGTATCTGTTTTATAGATTTATAGGTTTATTATGAGTCAAAGTTCGAGTGAAGGAGCAGAGAAACAGTAAACATCAAGTTAGTAAGAATGAATGTGTTGAAGGGTAAAACAGTATCAAATGTAAAGTGTTGAGTGTGATACCTTTTCATGTTGGTGATAACCTGCAGCCACCTGATGAAGACAGACAGACGGGTTCATCATTAGTCTTCAGTCTCATTTGATTTGTGTCTCATCAGGAAATCTAATCTGTTTCTGCATGTAGACTCTAAAGACAGCCAGCTGTAGTTTCAAGTACTTGTTGTCAGATAAACTTTGTTCTGTGGAGTCATTATCAGAGACAGGAGGTCAACACATGAACCCACAAAGAGCAGCTCGTTGGTCATGAAACACACTGGAATGAATAAAAGTTCCACTTACTCAGTTTCTTCTCATGAACTTCAACACTCTGCAGCTCTCTGCTGTCTGGACCAGGTCTGTGTGGAAAAAGAGTTTTCTGTTGATCTGAGTGGGACGATGAGCTCCATCAGGATTAAATCCTCTTCTTCTTCTTCTTCAGTCCTCTGCGTCTGCAGGCTGCTGTCACACTCCAACACTTACTAAACCAGTCTGAACCTGCTGCACCCAGTTCAAAGATCAGCTGTATCATGTTCATATGACTTTATATGATCCATGTTAAAGTTTAACCCACAGCCTCTTCCTGCTGAGACTCTGACACACTGGAACAAACCTGAGAACATACAGCTCCTCATCACTGACAACATCAACACTCCAACACTGTTATTGGCTTTAAAAGAGGACATGAATTCACCTCCAGAGTTGTAAATGAAGCCAGCAGGAAGGTTTCATGTTGTAGACCAGTTAGAGATCAAATCCATCAGTGGTTCTGGTCCATTTAAAGCACAGGGTCCAGACTGGGTCTTTAAGCCCTTATCACACATTAAATATGTAACATTGCTGTCTTTGTGTATTTGTTAAAGTGATGACATTGATTCATTCAGACAGAGGAGACTTTTACATTGACCTTACAGCTTCATTCAGACATGAACATTTATGGAAAGAGACTCAATGAGAGAGAGAACAACAATGAGTTCAAATGATCTGAAGGAAGAAGAGTGTTTCCTCAGCCTCTGTTGGTGATGTGGCCTCTTTCTCTGAAAGGAAGTCAAAAAGCTTCTGACAGTTCAACCAGAATAAAACTAAATATAGTTTGAAGATTATTTTATATTTTTTAAAGTACTGCATGGACTGACATGGTTATGGTTATATCTCTGAATTATGAGATCTGCTGACCAATCACTGCTCTTTATTTAACACTCCCAGTTAAAATCTCACTCCAGTTCTCACTAATAGATCTTTCCCTCCATCAATATCTTTCCCTCTCTTTCTTTCTCTTTCAGCCTTTAGATAGTCATCATGAATACATAGCCGCTACCTTGTTTGTTTTTATGTTTTGTTCTCTTTTCAATTCCGTTGTTTTTTTATGATTTTATTCAGATTTGTTTATGATATGTTTATTAATTAACTCATATCGTCATAATTATGTCTGTGTTTTTAGTTGATTTAAATAATCTCATCTCTCTAAAGAACTTTGGTCAACATTCTTTGTTTTTAAATGTGTTTTATAAAAAGACAGTCTCTATATATGTGTATGTGTGTAACATACTAAACAGCAACAAAATATGAAAGACGAACTGACAACCAACAGAAAAGACACAAAACTAATCAGACAATAAGACAGATTCCCTCACTTGCGTCGTTTCCTTGCGTCTTAGTCCCGCCCACCAGAGATACATGGAGAGACGCAAGGAAACCAATCGAGGAGAGAGGAAACGAGGAAATGTGTTTTAAGAGGCATGAGAGGTCCTTTCCTCTGAAGCTTCACGTGAAAAAGTCTGTTTCCGATGACGGCGGCTAATATTAATAATGAAACACAGTAATCATCACTGTACTAATATTAATAATGAAACACAGTAATCATCACTGTACTAATATTAATGACACACAGTAATCATCACTGTACTAATATCAATAAAGACACAAAGTAATCATCACTGTACTAATATTAATAATGAAACAAAGTAATCATCACTGTACTAATATTAATAATGAAACACAGTAATCATCACTGTACTAATATTAATAATGAAACAAAGTAATCATCACTGTACTAATATTAATAATGAAACAAAGTCATCATCACTGTACTAATAATAATGAAACACAGTAATCATCACTACTAATATTAATAATGACACAAAGTAATCATCACTGTACTAATATTAATAAAGACACAAAGTAATCATCACTGTACTAATATTAATAATGAAACACAGTAATCATCACTACTAATATTAATAATGACACAAAGTAATCATCACTACTAATATTAATAATGAAACAAAGTAATCATCACTGTACTAATATTAATAATGAAACAAAGTAATCATCACTACTAATATTAATAATGAAACAAAGTAATCATCACTGTACTAATATTAATAATGATACAAAGTAATCATCACTACTAATATTAACAATGACACAAAGTAATCATCACTGTACTAATATTAATAATGAAACAAAGTAATCATCACTGTACTAATATTAATAATGAAACAAAGTAATCATCACTGTACTAATATTAATAAAGACACACAGTAATCATCACTGTACTAATATTAATAATGAAACACAGTAATCATCGCTGTACTAATATTAATAATGAAACAAAGTAATCATCACTGTACTAATATTAATAAAGACACACAGTAATCACCACTGTACTAATATTAATAATGAAACAAAGTAATCATCACTGTACTAATATTAATAATAAAACACAGAAATCATCACTGTACTAATATTAATAATGAAACAAAGTAATCATCACTGTACTAATATTAATAATGAAACAAAGTAATCATCACTGTACTAATATTAATAAAGACACAAAGTGGGAGGAACGACCTGCCCGATCTGAACCCGAGTGGTGCTTTGTTGTTGGACTTCTGTGCTAGTCATGGACTGTCCATAACAAACACCATGTTTGAGCATAGGGAGGTTCATAAGTGTACTTGGTACCAGAACACCCTAGGCCAAAGGTCTATGATCGACTTTGTAGTTGTGTCATCAGACCTGCGGCCGTATGTCTTGGACACTCGGGTGAAGAGAGGAGCAGAGCTGTCAACTGATCACCACCTGGTGGTGAGTTGGATCAGGTGGCGGGGGAGGCTGCCGGACAGACCCGGTAAACCCAAACGTGTAGTGAGGGTGAACTGGGAACGTCTGGCTGAGGATCCTGTCTGCAAGGTCTTCAACTCCCACCTCCGGAATAATTTCTCGTGCATCCCGGGGAGGCTGGGGACATGGAATCCGAGTGGGCCATGTTCAAATCCTCCATTGTGGAAGCTGCTGCTAGGAGTTGTGGTCGGAAGGCGATCGGTGCCTGTCGTGGCGGCAATCCAAGAACCCGCTGGTGGACACCAGCGGTGAAGGAGGCCGTCAAGCTGAAGAAGGAGGCCTTTCGGGCTTGGCTGGCCCAGGGGTCTCCTGAATCAGCAGGCAGGTACCGGTTGGCCAGAAGGGCTGCAGCTGCGGCGGTTGCTGAGGCAAAAACCCGGGTGTGGGAGGAGTTCGGCGAGGCCATGGAGAAGAACTTTCGAATGGCCTCAAGGAAGTTCTGGCAAACCGTGAGACGACTCAGGTAGTTAAAAAGCTCTTCAGCGGCAAAGCGCCAGGAGTGGATGAGATTCGACCGGAGATGCTAAAGGCTCTGGACATTGTTGGGCTGTCTTGGTTGACACGTCTCTTCTCTGTCGCGTGGAAGTCGGGTACAGTGCCTGTGGAGTGGCAGACCGGGGTGGTGGTTCCCATTTTCAAAAAGGGGGACCGGAGAGTGTGCTCCAATTATAGGGGTATCACACTGCTCAGCCTCCCCGGAAAGTTTACTCCAGGGTGCTGGAAAGGAGGCTCCGTCCGATTGTCGAACCTCGGATTCAGGAGGAGCAATGCAGATTCCGTCCTGGACGTGGAACAGCGGACCAACTCTTTACCCTTGCAGGTCTGTTGGAGGGTGCATGGGAGTTTGCTCATCCAGTCTACATGTGTTTTGTGGACTTGGAGAAGGCCTTCGACCGTGTCCCTTGGGGAGTCCTGTGGGGGGTACTGCGGGAATATGAGGTACCTGGTTCGTTATTACGAGCCATTCGGTCCTTGTATGACCAAAGTGAGAGCTGTGTCCGGATACTCGGCACAAAGTCGAGCTTGTTCCCAGTGCGTGTTGGCCTCCACCAGGGCTGCCCATTGTCACCAATCCTGTTTGTGATTTTCATGGACAGGATCTCAAGGCGCAGCAGGGGGAGGAGAGTTTCCGGTTTGGGGACCTCAGAATCACATCCCTGCTTTTTGCAGATGATGTGGTTCTGTTGGCTTCTTCAGAACGTGACCTTCAGCACGCACTGGGGCGGTTCACAGCCGAGTGTGAAGCGGTCGGGATGAGAGTCAGTACCTCCAAGTCTGAGGCCATGGTTCTCTTCCGGAAAACGGTGGATTGCACCCTCTGGGTTGGGAGTGAGTCACTGCCCCAAGCGAGGGAGTTCAAGTATCTCGGGATCTTATTCACGAGTGAGGGTAAAATGGAGCGGGAGATGGACAGGCGGTTCGGTGCAGCGTCAGCAGTGATGCGGGCGTTGTACCGGACCGTTTTGGTGAAGAAGGAGCTGAGCCGAAAGGCAAAGCTCTCGATTTACCAGTCCATCTACATTCCAACCCTCACCTATGGTCATGAGCTTTGGGTAGTGACCGAAAGAATGAGATCGCGAATACAAGCGGCCGAAATGAGCTTCCTTCGTAGGGTGGCTGGGCTCAGCCTTAGAGATAGGGTGAGGAGCTCAGACATCAGTAATCACTGTACTAATATTAATAAAGACACAAAGTAATCATCACTGTACTAATACTAATAATGACACAAAGTAATCATAACTACTAATATTAATAATGAAACAAAGTAATCATCACTGTACTAATATTAATCAAGACAAAGTAATTATCACTGTATTAATATTAATAAAGACACAAAGTAATCATCACTGTACTAATATTAATAAAGACACAAAGTAATCATCACTGTACTAATATTAATAAAGACACAAAGTAATCATCACTGCCAGAGTAGAAATGTATTTCTCTCTGCAGCCTGTTACCTGTTTAACAAACTGCAGTGTATTTATACTATGTTCTGAGTATTTATACTGTGTTCTGTGTATTTATACTATGTTCTGAGTATTTATACTGTGTTCTGTGTATTTATACTGTGTTCTGTGTCCTGCTCATAAGCGCAGGACCGATTTCTACCGGCGAAATGCGTTTGTCTTATTTATTAATTATTAACGTCTGTATGTTTTTAAATTGGGATTGTGATGTCATTAGTAAATAATCCAGAATATGATTAAGTTTTCTCCTAAACACTGGAATTAATTTATTAGGCTCAATGTTTCGGGGTAAATTGGAATTACATTATCAGCCTCATATGAATGAATGGAAATGACAAGAAATTATGTAAAAGTGTTTCTACTGACAAACAGAAACCAACTTTCTCTCTTTAACTCTCTTTCTGACTTTTTAATCCATTCAGTGTGTGATCTGTCTTCACTCTGGTATTAAACTCCAGTGATGATGAGTTATATCAGATCAGTATGATCGTCCAATCAGATAACAGATGAACGAGGAAGTCAAACCAAACACAGGAGGCAGGAACTTCAAAATAAAACAGTCAACCAACTCAAAGCCATATATATATATATTTCATTTGTCATTGTCCTCCAACATAAAATCCTCCTTCTGACTCAGTCAGCAGGTAAATAATCAGCAGAAGAAGTTAACATCTCAGATGATTTTAATACAGCTACACTCTCTAAACACATTGTACTTTTATAATGATGTATCTGACAAATTAAGATGAATTTGAGTTAATACCTTCAAACTTATCTTCAGTTGTTCAGGACGCTGGGACTCGATGTGCAGTGAGAGGACGCCCCCTGCTGGATGAACAACACCAGAGTCTGTGTCTCAAATCTATAACTCTACACACAATGTACTAAATACTGATCATATAGTAAACTCTCTCAGCAGCTGGTATACAAACAATCAACTTTATCACTTTAGAGTAACTGTTAACAACATGTTGTGTTTAAAGTCACAGAGCTCACTTAAAACTAGATCAGAAACTACTTTTGTTTACTACATTTTTTATTAGTTTCTATCACAGCACCTCAATGCAAACTTAAGCGTCGGTAAAGCTACACTGAAACTAGTAAAGCAAGTTTCTTCATTGTTCTATTTATAGTTACATAACTTTATTTATAAAGCATGTGGAGACAAGCTGAGAGATCCAGTTCAAAGTGCTGATGTGCAGCTTTCACACAGCATCTCATTCGTCTGTATGACATCAAACATTTATTAAAGAAACCTTTCAGACTGTGAATTATCAATATTTTCACTGATTTGCAGACATACGTAGATAAAATCACTTTACATATCAAAAGACTGTATTTAGGTTTAACTTCTAACATCTGTTCTGCTGTATATGTGTGTATAAACAGTGAAACAATACAATATTTATTGGTTCTATAATAATATGTTGAGTGATTATCAACAAAAATTGAATTTTTTATGTGTCATTTTTATTTTATTTCAGCTTCCTGGCCGCTGTATAAAAAGAAAATGAAACTTTTACTGTCACACGTTGTAGACAGCACGGTGAATGTCAGTCTGTGCATTTAACCCATCCTAGTGTCGGGTAACAGAAGTTCAGACTGGGCCAGTTGATGAAGCACGAATTACCGCTCCAACTCTTTTACTTATTCTGTATTAAATACCTATTGGAGTCTCTGTGAAGTTTGAATTAGACACGGGCCACCCGGGCGGTGGCCCGGGGCGGCACTTTTTCAAGCCACGTGGGGGGCGGAACGACCAAGTAAATAAATAAATAATAATCTGGGCTGCGAAGCGGTTTTCTATTATCTATCATATCACTGTGGGGAATTGGCGAATTGGCGCCCCCTGCGGCTGCAGGCGCTCCTGCTTGCTAAGAAGGTGACATCTATGTGTGAAAACGGGGAAGGGGAGGGAGGGCGGGGGAAAAGTTCACCTTGGAACAGACAAGTGGGGGACGGGGGGATCCACTGTAGGCTATAGAGCAGTCATACTCAAGTAGCGGCCCGCGGGGTGTCTATTAATGGCCCTCGAGCTGTTTTGAAAAGTTTTTTTAATTATTAAAAAAAAAAAAAAAAAAAAAAATCGTGCTGGGCGCTCTTATTTTGAAACCGCGCGCCGCGATCTCAATACGAGGCTGGGGGTTGCAACGATAAACAGATAAACAGATAAACAGATAAACAGATAAACAGATAGCACTCCAGCCCACAGACCGCTCCAGCCCTCCCAAACTCGAGGCAGACAGTCCATCTCAGCAGCAGTCAGTCACACGTATACCGACCGGAGCCGTAATGGCATGCTCCAAATTTGCCCCAAAAAGAAAACTGGACAGCGAAAACCGCCAGTTCCAACCAGAGTGGACAGAAAGGTTTGCGTTCTTTCTACCACCGTCCAGCACTCGCCCTCTGTGTTAATATTTTTGTTGTTTAAAATTAAAAAGGAAATGTTATGTTATAAAATGTTGTAAATGTTATACATACGTTATGTTATGATACGTTATCGGACGTACACGGTCCCAATAAATGGCCCCTTGAGTCACTGAAAAAAAAAATTTGTGGCCCCTCATCATTTCTACTTGAGTACCCCTGCTATAGAGCAATACTATAATACAATAAGTGGGCGCAAGTCAGTCACACCTCGACTTTCTTGCAAAAAACGCACATTCATAATATTATAATTACAGGCCTATAATTCCTGCACGTTTTTTGTGTTTTTCTGAATTGTGTGAAATGGCTATACAAATATGTAATGCTTCACGATAAGTGTCACTGGGCAAGGTGAATTTTTAGTCTAAACCACAGTGTTGGGGGATGGGAAATTTGTTGATTGTTATACTGAAAATTTTTTAAGCCATTGTATACTTATACTGTGTTGTGCATAATTGTGCACATTGATTCCCTATTTAAAGTTCTATAAAAGGTTTTTTGCAATTGTGCACAGTTTGTCTTTCATTTATTTAGTAAAAAAAAAAAAAAAAAAAAAAAAAAAAAACGGGGGGCGGACTCGGAGGGGTCTCGCCCGGGGTGTAATTCCATGTAGAACCGCCACCGTGCTGAATCCCAGAAAAGAGACACGGTGGTGAAAAGGGCAATAACCAGCAGATAGACCACGACAAACACGACGTGTCTTGCTGTCAAGGTGCACTACTGTTAAAGCAATTAAATAAGTAAAAAGAAAGGTAACAAAAGTAACAAAAATAACACAAATTTAAAGGAAAAGCTCACAGGTGAGCAGGAACTGCTGTAAAAGGCTGCCACTCGTGCGACGCCGGAAGATGTCCTCCCCCGATTCCTGTAAGGAAACATGGCCATCATCGTCAGAGTCCTCCATCTTGTCCACCCTCTTCTTGGCTTTCCTCTCTTTTGAGGAGGACCATGAAGGTGGGCAGGCGGTGCTGAGGTGGATCTGCTGGCGGCAGAGGCTGAGGCCAACGTTGAGGCAGCGGTTTGGGGGAGAGGAGGAGATCACTCAAACTGCTCCCTCATCTGTTTTGCCTGGGCAGTGTCCAGCACAAGGGCCTAGAATCTATCTGCCGTCGAGTATTGTGGCACATAAACGTTGCAATTCTATTGCACAGGTGTGGCTCGTGGGAGTTTTTAGCTTGGAAACAGTAGAACAGAGGAACATAAAAGAGGAACAATGGCCTCTTCACCGGGACCAAAAGTCTGCCAGCTTGGAAGTAAGCCATTAGCCCATTTCTAATGTCTCCATTTGACCATCTTGCAGCCCACATATTTGTCAATGAAGCGACCCTGATGGTCACAAACAGCCTGTAGGATAATAAAGTAAACAGTCTTCAGTGACCATCAGGGCAGCTTGGAGGCTTAATGCGGACATGGCAGCCCTCGATGGCTCAAGCAGCTTTCCTGAAAGCTCTGTGTCTTGCCAGCCCTTCAAACCCACGAGACACCTCCTCCAGGTCTTCTGGGATACACAAGCACAAACCTTTTTTTCATTTGTTTCCAATTTGTTCCAAAAAATTGGCACCGGTAAGTTTGACAAAACACTGTCATCTATGCTCCAGGTGCTGACTCTGTAGATCCTCTGGAAAGCTATCGTCTCTAAGGTACTTTCTATTGAGTTGCAACCAAGTGTGCCTTGCCTGTTGTGAATTACATCTCAATTTCATGATAACAACTCAATTGCAGGTCCTTTTTGGAGAAGTTAAAATCCACTGCCATTTGTGGCAATTTCTCCAATTTGTGTAAGGACATTTGTCCTACATGGCCTCCCCCTATGTAAAATTAAACTGACCCTTTTAATAAGGGCTAAACGTCATATTGCTCTCCAACTTCAATTTTGTGAAAACGATCAAATGAAGTTCATGATTTCTGGTTCTGACACTAGATAAATCGATACTTACATTTTTGTATATACAGCGGGTAAAATAAGTATTGAACACGTCACCATTTTCTCAGTAAATATATTTCTAAAGGTGCTATTGACATGACAGTTTCACCAAAAGGCTTTCCATGCCTTTTTGCACCTCCCTTTCTTCATGTGTTCAATACTTTTTCCCTGTGTCATTCCATTTTATTACACATAACTTAATTTCTGAACTTATTTGTTTGGTTTTCTTTGTATGTATGGATTACTTGGGTTGTTACTGACATCTGGTGAAAATGTCATGTCAATAGCACCTTTAGAAATATATTTACTGAGAAAAATGGTGACGTGTTCAATACTTATTTTACCCGCTGTATATATATATATATATATTGATGTCGTATGTGTACAGATTTTGGGCTATACAAAATAAATTTATTTTAATTGAATTTAATTGCCCTTTAGAGGGTTTAGAGAGTTAGGGATAACTCAATAAAACTAGAAAATGCATTTCCTGCAGAAAATGCGTTGGAATGTTGAAAGTTGAAATCAGTCACAAAGCATTGGTGAGTTTCAAAGTGACTTTTCTGAAAAAGCCCAACGCAAAGAACTGCACTGCTGAAAAACCTGGTAGTTGAATAGTAAAACCTGCAGAGATGGAAACTGCATCATCAAAAGAAGCAAAGAGCTGAAATACAATGCAGAAAAATCTGGAAGCTGAACTGAACTGAAATTTAACAATTGTAGAGGTGGTAGTAATAGTAGAAGAAGCAGTCATAGTACTAGTAGTAATAGTAGCAGTGCTGAGTCACTGTTTCCTTAACTGGTGATAACACAGAGAGATAGAGAGACAGACAGACCGACAGGTGAAGTCAGATGAATCAGTGGAAACAGACGATCCTGGTTAATGTTAGAGACTAAGAAGAAGTACAGCGTGCTGCGTTGTTATTTGACCACTGTTATATCATCAGACATTTCAAACATGTCACTAAAGAATTCATTCTGCATAAGTTTCATTCAGGATGGATTCAGACTTGTTCCAACAGATTGCACTCAGTATCACACCTCCATCATCAGGTGTGTGTCAGTAGTTCCAGAAGCTGCAAGTATTGTTTATGAACTCTGTTTTTTGTCTTCTGATAACGACAATATCTATCATAAATGTTGATATAAGCTGAGTGACATTTGTACAAGAATCCATGTGTACCAGTAAATAATCTGTACGGGCCTAAAAATGAGTGTCATTATAATCAACATTTAAACACTGCTGCTAGTGAGTAAGTAAAAAGAAATCGGGAAGGAGTACATTTGCTAGTTGAAATGTGATATCTCAAATTTGAATTGAACCAACATATGAACACCTATCTAGTGAGAGCAGGTCAAAGGTCAGCGTTACTCATAATGACGTTGCAGTACATGTAAGGGTTTATAATGCTGCAAGTTTCTATCATCACAGCTAATGTTACGCTAACTAGCTTGGGCTAATTGTTCAGCATGGTGCTGAAGCTGTGATTGTGAGGTTGTGGCTGTAGTTTACTGTCGAGATTGGATTGTTCTACTTATGTTAGCAGACATAGATCTTTTTTCAGAAACCCATAGTGGTTCTGTAGTCCTCTAAGCCATGGAAGATAAAACTAAATGAGAATAAATAGATCCGACTGGTCCAAGAGAGAACATATGGAGGAACCAGTTCATACAGAGAAACTGGCTCTCCGTATTTCCCGGGACATGTCCGTATTTCACGTCCTGTCCCGGGTGTCCCGGGTTATTTTTAGAAAGTGAGGAAATGTCCTGGTTTTTAAAATTACCTTCTTTGGACCATTACATTTACATGCACTAGGGCACTGCCCACGGCGCTGCGTGCGACGTAGCCTAATCCCCGCCCCTATGCTGTCAGCCCTATTAATCAGAACGTAGACAACGTGACTGTCAGTCATACGCAAGCAACATGCCGAAGCGCAAGTGCTCGTTTACCGACGAATTACTAAAGAGTTTCCCGGCTTTCAGACCGGGTCGAGACAAATGGGAAGCCTTGTGCACAGTGTGCAAAGCAGGCACATATGTCTCGGTGTCCAATGGAGGTGCAAGAGATCTGAAAATCCACCTGGACACCGAGAAGCACAAAACAGCTGTCCGAGGCGAGGGTAGTGCTAGCTCGATCACACAGTACTTTCTCAGACCAGGGAACGAGGATGCAGTGAATGCAGCGGAGGCTGCATGGTCATTTCACACAGTGAAACACCACAACAGTTACAGATCCATGGACTGCACTAGTGCATTGCTCAAAAAGACCCTCCCCGATTCAGACACTGCTAAAAAGTTTAGTTGTGCCCGAACTAAGACCGAGGCTATTGTTGATAGTGTACTGGCACCGCATTCTGTAGAAGTGGCGCACGAAGCACTAAAAGACATCCCTTATTGTGGTGTAAGTACTGATGGGAGCAATCATGGTGCGGTGAAAATCTTCCCCATCATTATTCAGTATTTTGATTGGAAGGCGGGTGGTGTTCAGAGTAAACTAATTGAAGTGCAAGATACACCCAACGAGACTGCAACGACCATCGCCAATTACTTAATGCAAACATTGACGAAAAACAATTTGGCCTCCAAATGCGTCGCATTTACCGGCGACAATTGCAACACCAATTTTGGTGGAACTCGGCGTGACGAAGGGGGAAATAATGTGTTTGCACATTTGAAGAGGCTGCTACAAAACAAAACATTGATTGGCGTGGGATGCCCAGCACATATCCTTAACAACTGTGTCCATCACGGGGCAGATAGGCTTAATGTGGACATTGAAAATATCATTTTCAAAATCTACCAGTACTTCCACATATACACTGTGCGCACAGAGTCCCTCAAAGAGTACTGCGATTTTGTGGATGTGGAATACAGGAGGATGCTGTCACACAGCAAGACCAGGTGGCTCTCTCTATTCCCAGGAATAGAGAGGATGCTGCAGATGTTCCCTGCTCTAAAAGCATTCTTTTTATCCCAAGAAAAGCCACCTGTGATGATCAAGGTTTTTTTTGAAAACCCTTTTAGTGAGGTGTATTTGTGGCACATGCACTCCCTCATGTCCATCTTCCACTGCCACATTCAGGAGATGGAAAGGGAGGACAACTCCATCATGGAAATCAAGAAAATATTGAGCAGCATCCACAACGTTGTTATTGAACGGAAGACCAATAATTTCATGTCCCTGAAAGTCAAGGGACTGCTTGCCGCACACCGCAGAGAAGGACTTGGAGAGGGATGTGACAAGTTCATGGCGGATGTGCTAGGCATGTATAGCTCATGCTTGGAGTACCTGGAGAAATGGATGGCGCCCATGGAAGAATTCACACCTTTCATGTGGATGGACATGAGCGAGGCACCTAAGTGGGATGATGTGGAGGCCTGCATCAAGTACCTTGAGGAGAAAGGGGTGGCAATTGACGATGTGAAATGCTTTGACCAAGTGTCCAATTTAAAGAAATTTGTGGAAAGCTGCAGTGAGGATGAAGCATTCATGGGCCTGCAGGTGCACCAGAGGTGGGTCAAGTACTTCGAGAAGGCCAAAAGCATCGGATGCTACTCGGAGCTGCTGAGGATGGCACAGTTTGTCTTCGCACTTTCTCCACATAATGCAAATGTGGAGAGAGTGTTTTCACTGATGCAGAGCCAGTGGACAAAGGAGAGGAACCAGCTCTCAGTTCCATCTTTGAAAGGGATCCTATTTGTGCAATACAATCTCAAAGATATGTCATGCAAGGACTTTCACACGTACATGTTGGGCCACAAGACACTGCTGAAGAAGATCAGCTCTACAGCAAAATACAAATGGGCAAAGAAGGACGAGGAAGAAAAACCAGACGAAGAGGAGGACAAAACAGATGAAGAGGGAGACGAGGATTAAGCAGGGAAGTTAAGATGGTGTGTTGATATTTATTATTTTTTTTTGTATATTTTAAGTTATTTTTTCGAGTATACAAGAGGGTTTTTTTTTGTATTATGCTCATTTGTTAATTTATTTTCTCCAATAGGCTACCTGATTGTAAATGAGCTCATTTGTTATTTATTTTAATTATTTTCAATGATTGTAAATCAGCTCATTGGTTAATTCCCCCCCCCAATAGCCCTACAAAACAGACTTTATTTTGTTCATTACTGAGGCTAAGTGAGTGTTATTTCGAGTTCAGAGTTATTGTTAACTTGTTAAGTGAAGGATGTTAAGATGCGACATTATTTCTTTCATTGTGCTGTTCATTCATTACAGGAATTGTTGACTCAAGCATTTTGAATAAATACATTTTGAATAAAATTATCATTTGTTATTGGAGTTATTGTTATTGACTTTTACTGAAAAGCATTTTTAATAAACCAACTGTAAATATCTTGTTCTATCTATATAATATAATATACCGGTATAATTGAATAATAATAAAATACTATTAAAGCAGCAGCATCCT
>NW_026553609.1:0-856 GCF_027596085.1 Anoplopoma fimbria | reverse complement strand
TAGTACAGGTCCTGGGGAAGATTTGTATGCGCTTCATTTAGCGGAGACTATCTCAACTGTTATAGACTAATATTACTGAACAACATGTGATGTGTGCCAAAATCTCTATCCAGGACGAAAGATTTCCTGAAAATGACCACTATAGGTGACACTATTATCACAATACAATTGAATGGGACTTTTTTTTTTTCTTTATAGATATCCTAATCAATTTCTACCAGATTAATCTTCAACTTAATAGAAATACTTTTTGTATTACACTTTGTCTTAAAAATATTATTACAATATGCAAATGAGGCGATCTCATTATATATGCGTACATAAACCCTGAAGCTAGAGACACTGCAAAGGTGATCACAATGTTCACAATGACCATGATTATGAGGTCAAAGAACAGTGTAAGCATTTTGATTTGATATAAATAAAATGGCAAAAAAAGTTACAACTAGTGACAGTTGATTTACAGTGAGAAGCAACTGTGAATGCCAATTCATCTACCAGGAATTGCCCAGTTATTAATTAACCTAAACTTTAGAAAGCTTACATGTGTCCTATGCTGTTCAATTAATATTGCTGTCATCCACGTCATACAGCCAGTTTCCATACTTTTGGTTTCAATGAAAAATTGTGTTGGCCTGTCTTGGTACATACCTGGAACCCTCTGGAATTTTTGATGTTCTAGTTGAAACAGAGTGCTACGGTACTGATGTCATTAAGACCGTGATCTCTGGTTCTCACTATGCTAGGGCCCACACTGCCCATTCAATGATACACGAGGTCCTCACATCCATGATCTTGGAAGCATTCCTCTCCAAATACCCTGACAGAAAAACAGAGATAGAGGCACTGCAGGTCA
>NW_026553608.1:0-1983 GCF_027596085.1 Anoplopoma fimbria | reverse complement strand
CCGGTACCGGTGGACCGGCCGGCTCAACCTCCTATAGCTAGCATAGCTAGAGGAGGTTGAGCCGTCTGAGAAGCTAGAGGAGGCGTCCCGGTAGAATCCCGGTGACCGGGAAATAGGTTCCGGCGATCACCGCGCATTGCATGCCGGGTAGATTTTATTTATTTATTTATTTTTTAATTTTAATTTTTAATTTTTTTTTAATTTTAATTTTTAATTTTTTTTTAATTCAATAACTTTATTGAGACATTTGTTCATACATATAAAACACAATATATTTATATATATATATATATATATGTATATATTTACATTTTCAAGTTCTTATTTTTAAGATCTTAAGTTGATGCCACGAAGGCTGAAACATCATCTATTATCTTTATTTAATGTTTTATTCTATTCATTTAATGTTTCATTATCTTTATTAAATGTTATATTCTCTTTATTTAATGTTTCATTCTCTTTATTTAATGTTTTATTATCTTCATTTAATGTTTTATTCTCTTTGTTTAATGTTTTAATATCTTTATTTAATGTTTTCAAATGTTTTATTATCTTTATTTAATGTTCGCGTTTGTCACAGTCGCGGTGCAGTGACGTCACGTCATGATGTTTTCACGGATGTTTATCTGGACGGCTCATCCTCCTGTATACCGGTGTGCGGATTACGGTGTTTTTCACGGTACGGTACCGGTGGACGGCTTGACTCAACCTCCAGCGGTCTTTTAGCACACTAAAACGGCGTAAAATGACCTCCAGCAGCCCAGGAGGAAAAAAATAGCAGGCGCTTTCCGGAGGATTTTAGTGCTGAAATCCGGCTGAATCTGTCTTTTAAGGCAGTGAAACGCGTAAAATGACCCGGCATCACAGCGTCAAAACACCCGCAGCAGAGTGCTCCAAGTCAGGGTAAACTCTGGGAGTGACAGCGGGTCTTTTAGCACACTAAAACGGCGTAAAATGAACCGACACAACCATGCTGCTCCATCCGCCTAAAAAATGACCGCGACCGCCAGCTGAAAACGTCCGTAAAAGAGAGCATGAAGTGGCTAAACAGTGGTGCCATCAGCCTGTCTCTCCATGCTGCTGAATCCGCGTGAAAATGACCCGCGACCGCGGGCTGAAAACGGAAGGATAGCATAGCTAGAGGAGGTTGAGCCGTCCGGGAGCTAGAGGAGCCGTCCCGGTAGAATCCCGGTGACCGGGAAATAGGTTCCGGCGATCACCGCCGGATTGCATGCCAGGTAGTTTTTATTTTATTTTATTTTTAAATTCAATAACTTTCTTGAGACATTTGTTCATACATATAAACGAAAGATCATTATCTTTATTTAATGTTTTATTATCTTTATTTAATGTTTCGCGTTTGTCACAGTCGCGGTGCAGTGACGTCCGTCATGATGTTTTCACGGATGTTTATCTGGACGGCTCATCCTCCTGTATACCCGGTGTGCCGGATGCAGTGTTTTTCACGGTACCGGTACCGGTGGACCGGCGGCTCAGCCTCCCTCCCAGCTAGCATAGCTAGAGGAGGTTGAGCCGTCTGGGAAGCTAGAGGAGGCGTCCCGGTAGAATCGGTGACCGGGAAATAGGTTCCGGCGATCACCGCGCATTTGCATGCCGGGTAGATTTTATTTATTTATTTATTTTTTAATTTTAATTTTAATTTTTTTTTAATTTTAATTTTTAATTTTTTTTAATTCAATAACTTTATTGAGACATTTGTTCATACATATAAAACACAATATATTTATATATATATATATATATATATGTATATATTTACATTTTCAAGTTCTTATTTTTAAGATCTTAAGTTGATGCCACGAAGGCTGAAACATCATCTATTATCTTTATTTAATGTTTTATTCTATTCATTTAATGTTTCATTATCTTTATTAAATGTTATATTCTCTTTATTTAATGTTTCATTCTCTTTATTTAATGTTTTATTATCTTCATTTAATGTTTTATTCTCTTTGTTTAATG
>NW_026553607.1:0-10528 GCF_027596085.1 Anoplopoma fimbria | reverse complement strand
CGCAATATTTGCTTACGGCCATACCACCCTGAACACGCCCGATCTCGTCTGATCTCGGAAGCTAAGCAGGGTCGGGCCTGGTCAGTACTTGGATGGGAGACCGCCTGGGAATACCAGGTGCTGTAAGCTTTTTCACTCCTCTTTACAAAAAGCAGAGGGCGCTGCTGCTTTTTCAGTGGACACCGACAGGGTGGGAAGGAAATAGCTAGATCATGACTTGCCGGTATAGAAATGACACAAATCCAGTTAAATGATGGCTTTCATCATTCCTAAGCTCATCGATCATTTTCTTTTCAATTTTATGCTAACGTATTCTACATTTCAACAGTAAATATTAATCTTTTTACTGCACTACATTTGTGATCCTTATAGCCACTTTGTACATTCTGATTTGACATTTAAAAGCTGTGAGTGTGTCTGGCAATCTGCAGGCGCTCCCTGTATAGACGAAAGAGCAAAGCGTGGTGATATAGTATCTTTAAAAGGCCCTTTGGTAGGCGCAATATTTGCTTACGGCCATACCACCCTGAACACGCCCGATCTCGTCTGATCTCGGAAGCTAAGCAGGGTCGGGCCTGGTCAGTACTTGGATGGGAGACCGCCTGGGAATACCAGGTGCTGTAAGCTTTTCACTCCTCTTTACAAAAAGCAGAGGGCGCTGCTGCTTTTTCCAGTGGACACCGACAGAATTAAGGAAGGAAATAGCTAGATCATGACTTGCCGGTATAGAAATGACACAAATCCAGTTAAATGATGGCTTTTCGTCATTCCCTAAACTCATCGATCATTTTCTTTTCAATTTTATGCTAACGTATTCTACATTTCAACAGTAAATATTAATCTTTTTACTGCACTACATTTGTGATCCTTATAGCCACTTTGTACATTCTGATTGCCCATTTAAAGCTGTGGTGTGTCTGGCAATCTGCAGGCGCTCCCTGTATAGGCCGAAAAGAGCAAAGCGTGGTGATATAGTATCTTTAAAGGCCCTTTGGTAGGCGCAATATTTGCTTACGGCCATACCACCCTGAACACGCCCGATCTCGTCTGATCTCGGAAGCTAAGCAGGGTCGGGCCTGGTCAGTACTTGGATGGGAGACCGCCTGGGAATACCAGGTGCTGTAAGCTTTTTCACTCCTCTTTACAAAAAGCAGAGGGCGCTGCTGCTTTTTCAGTGGACACCGACAGGGTGGGAAGGAAATAGCTAGATCATGACTTGCCGGTATAGAAATGACACAAATCCAGTTAAATGATGGCTTTCATCATTCCTAAGCTCATCGATCATTTTCTTTTCAATTTTATGCTAACGTATTCTACATTTCAACAGTAAATATTAATCTTTTTACTGCACTACATTTGTGATCCTTATAGCCACTTTGTACATTCTGATTTGACATTTAAAAGCTGTGAGTGTGTCTGGCAATCTGCAGGCGCTCCCTGTATAGACGAAAGAGCAAAGCGTGGTGATATAGTATCTTTAAAAGGCCCTTTGGTAGGCGCAATATTTGCTTACGGCCATACCACCCTGAACACGCCCGATCTCGTCTGATCTCGGAAGCTAAGCAGGGTCGGGCCTGGTCAGTACTTGGATGGGAGACCGCCTGGGAATACCAGGTGCTGTAAGCTTTTTCACTCCTCTTTACAAAAAGCAGAGGCGCTGCTGCTTTTTCAGTGGACACCGACAGGGTGGGAAGGAAATAGCTAGATCATGACTTGCCGGTATAGAAATGACACAAATCCAGTTAAATGATGGCTTTCATCATTCCTAAGCTCATCGATCATTTTCTTTTCAATTTTATGCTAACGTATTCTACATTTCAACAGTAAATATTAATCTTTTTACTGCACTACATTTGTGATCCTTATAGCCACTTTGTACATTCTGATTTGACATTTAAAAGCTGTGAGTGTGTCTGGCAATCTGCAGGCGCTCCCTGTATAGACGAAAGAGCAAAGCGTGGTGATATAGTATCTTTAAAAGGCCCTTTGGTAGGCGCAATATTTGCTTACGGCCATACCACCCTGAACACGCCCGATCTCGTCTGATCTCGGAAGCTAAGCAGGGTCGGGCCTGGTCAGTACTTGGATGGGAGACCGCCTGGGAATACCAGGTGCTGTAAGCTTTTTCACTCCTCTTTACAAAAAGCAGAGGCGCTGCTGCTTTTTCAGTGGACACCGACAGGGTGGGAAGGAAATAGCTAGATCATGACTTGCCGGTATAGAAATGACACAAATCCAGTTAAATGATGGCTTTCATCATTCCTAAGCTCATCGATCATTTTCTTTTCAATTTTATGCTAACGTATTCTACATTTCAACAGTAAATATTAATCTTTTTACTGCACTACATTTGTGATCCTTATAGCCACTT
The DNA here is from genome assembly GCF_027596085.1 of Anoplopoma fimbria. Taxonomy (NCBI): domain Eukaryota; kingdom Metazoa; phylum Chordata; class Actinopteri; order Perciformes; family Anoplopomatidae; genus Anoplopoma; species Anoplopoma fimbria. The sequence continues at coordinate 8,157 of NW_026553607.1, read as the reverse complement.
TGTACATTCTGATTTGACATTTAAAAGCTGTGAGTGTGTCTGGCAATCTGCAGGCGCTCCCTGTATAGACGAAAGAGCAAAGCGTGGTGATATAGTATCTTTAAAAGGCCCTTTGGTAGGCGCAATATTTGCTTACGGCCATACCACCCTGAACACGCCCGATCTCGTCTGATCTCGGAAGCTAAGCAGGGTCGGGCCTGGTCAGTACTTGGATGGGAGACCGCCTGGGAATACCAGGTGCTGTAAGCTTTTTCACTCCTCTTTACAAAAAGCAGAGGGCGCTGCTGCTTTTTCAGTGGACACCGACAGGGTGGGAAGGAAATAGCTAGATCATGACTTGCCGGTATAGAAATGACACAAATCCAGTTAAATGATGGCTTTCATCATTCCTAAGCTCATCGATCATTTTCTTTTCAATTTTATGCTAACGTATTCTACATTTCAACAGTAAATATTAATCTTTTTACTGCACTACATTTGTGATCCTTATAGCCACTTTGTACATTCTGATTTGACATTTAAAAGCTGTGAGTGTGTCTGGCAATCTGCAGGCGCTCCCTGTATAGACGAAAGAGCAAAGCGTGGTGATATAGTATCTTTAAAAGGCCCTTTGGTAGGCGCAATATTTGCTTACGGCCATACCACCCTGAACACGCCCGATCTCGTCTGATCTCGGAAGCTAAGCAGGGTCGGGCCTGGTCAGTACTTGGATGGGAGACCGCCTGGGAATACCAGGTGCTGTAAGCTTTTTCACTCCTCTTTACAAAAAGCAGAGGGCGCTGCTGCTTTTTCAGTGGACACCGACAGGGTGGGAAGGAAATAGCTAGATCATGACTTGCCGGTATAGAAATGACACAAATCCAGTTAAATGATGGCTTTCATCATTCCTAAGCTCATCGATCATTTTCTTTTCAATTTTATGCTAACGTATTCTACATTTCAACAGTAAATATTAATCTTTTTACTGCACTACATTTGTGATCCTTATAGCCACTTTGTACATTCTGATTTGACATTTAAAAGCTGTGAGTGTGTCTGGCAATCTGCAGGCGCTCCCTGTATAGACGAAAGAGCAAAGCGTGGTGATATAGTATCTTTAAAAGGCCCTTTGGTAGGCGCAATATTTGCTTACGGCCATACCACCCTGAACACGCCCGATCTCGTCTGATCTCGGAAGCTAAGCAGGGTCGGGCCTGGTCAGTACTTGGATGGGAGACCGCCTGGGAATACCAGGTGCTGTAAGCTTTTTCACTCCTCTTTACAAAAAGCAGAGGCGCTGCTGCTTTTTCAGTGGACACCGACAGGGTGGGAAGGAAATAGCTAGATCATGACTTGCCGGTATAGAAATGACACAAATCCAGTTAAATGATGGCTTTCATCATTCCTAAGCTCATCGATCATTTTCTTTTCAATTTTATGCTAACGTATTCTACATTTCAACAGTAAATATTAATCTTTTTACTGCACTACATTTGTGATCCTTATAGCCACTTTGTACATTCTGATTTGACATTTAAAAGCTGTGAGTGTGTCTGGCAATCTGCAGGCGCTCCCTGTATAGACGAAAGAGCAAAGCGTGGTGATATAGTATCTTTAAAAGGCCCTTTGGTAGGCGCAATATTTGCTTACGGCCATACCACCCTGAACACGCCCGATCTCGTCTGATCTCGGAAGCTAAGCAGGGTCGGGCCTGGTCAGTACTTGGATGGGAGACCGCCTGGGAATACCAGGTGCTGTAAGCTTTTTCACTCCTCTTTACAAAAAGCAGAGGGCGCTGCTGCTTTTTCAGTGGACACCGACAGGGTGGGAAGGAAATAGCTAGATCATGACTTGCCGGTATAGAAATGACACAAATCCAGTTAAATGATGGCTTTCATCATTCCTAAGCTCATCGATCATTTTCTTTTCAATTTTATGCTAACGTATTCTACATTTCAACAGTAAATATTAATCTTTTTACTGCACTACATTTGTGATCCTTATAGCCACTTTGTACATTCTGATTTGACATTTAAAAGCTGTGAGTGTGTCTGGCAATCTGCAGGCGCTCCCTGTATAGACGAAAGAGCAAAGCGTGGTGATATAGTATCTTTAAAAGGCCCTTTGGTAGGCGCAATATAGACGAAAGAGCAAGCGTGGTGATATAGTATCTTTAAAAGGCCCTTTGGTAGGCGCAATATTTGCTTACGGCCATACCACCCTGAACACGCCCGATCTCGTCTGATCTCGGAAGCTAAGCAGGGTCGGGCCTGGTCAGTACTTGGATGGGAGACCGCCTGGGAATACCAGGTGCTGTAAGCTTTTTCACTCCTCTTTACAAAAAGCAGAGGCGCTGCTGCTTTTTCAGTGGACACCGACAGGGTGGGAAGGAAATAGCTAGATCATGACTTGCCGGTATAGAAATGACACAAATCCAGTTAAATGATGGCTTTCATCATTCCTAAGCTCATCGATCATTTTCTTTTCAATTTTATGCTAACGTATTCTACATTTCAACAGTAAATATTAATCTTTTTACTGCACTACATTTGTGATCCTTATAGCCACTTTGTACATTCTGATTTGACATTTAAAAGCTGTGAGTGTGTCTGGCAATCTGCAGGCGCTCCCTGTATAGACGAAAGAGCAAGCGTGGTGATATAGTATCTTTAAAAGGCCCTTTGGTAGGCGCAATATTTGCTTACGGCCATACCACCCTGAACACGCCCGATCTCGTCTGATCTCGGAAGCTAAGCAGGGTCGGGCCTGGTCAGTACTTGGATGGGAGACCGCCTGGGAATACCAGGTGCTGTAAGCTTTTTCACTCCTCTTTACAAAAAGCAGAGGCGCTGCTGCTTTTTCAGTGGACACCGACAGGGTGGGAAGGAAATAGCTAGATCATGACTTGCCGGTATAGAAATGACACAAATCCAGTTAAATGATGGCTTTCATCATTCCTAAGCTCATCGATCATTTTCTTTTCAATTTTATGCTAACGTATTCTACATTTCAACAGTAAATATTAATCTTTTTACTGCACTACATTTGTGATCCTTATAGCCACTTTGTACATTCTGATTTGACATTTAAAAGCTGTGAGTGTGTCTGGCAATCTGCAGGCGCTCCCTGTATAGACGAAAGAGCAAAGCGTGGTGATATAGTATCTTTAAAAGGCCCTTTGGTAGGCGCAATATTTGCTTACGGCCATACCACCAGAACACGCCCGATCTCGTCTGATCTCGGAAGCTAAGCAGGGTCGGGCCTGGTCAGTACTTGGATGGGAGACCGCCTGGGAATACCAGGTGCTGTAAGCTTTTTCACTCCTCTTTACAAAAAGCAGAGGGCGCTGCTGCTTTTTCAGTGGACACCGACAGGGTGGGAAGGAAATAGCTAGATCATGACTTGCCGGTATAGAAATGACACAAATCCAGTTAAATGATGGCTTTCATCATTCCTAAGCTCATCGATCATTTTCTTTTCAATTTTATGCTAACGTATTCTACATTTCAACAGTAAATATTAATCTTTTTACTGCACTACATTTGTGATCCTTATAGCCACTTTGTACATTCTGATTTGACATTTAAAAGCTGTGAGTGTGTCTGGCAATCTGCAGGCGCTCCCTGTATAGACGAAAGAGCAAAGCGTGGTGATATAGTATCTTTAAAAGGCCCTTTGGTAGGCGCAATATTTGCTTACGGCCATACCACCCTGAACACGCCCGATCTCGTCTGATCTCGGAAGCTAAGCAGGGTAGGGCCTGGTCAGTACTTGGATGGGAGACCGCCTGGGAATACCAGGTGCTGTAAGCTTTTTTCACTCCTCTTTACAAAAAGCAGAGGCGCTGCTGCTTTTCAGTGGACACCGACAGGGTGGGAAGGAAATAGCTAGATCATGACTTGCCGGTATAGAAATGACACAAATCCAGTTAAATGATGGCTTTCATCATTCCTAAGCTCATCGATCATTTTCTTTTCAATTTTATGCTAACGTATTCTACATTTCAACAGTAAATATTAATCTTTTTACTGCACTACATTTGTGATCCTTATAGCCACTTTGTACATTCTGATTTGACATTTAAAAGCTGTGAGTGTGTCTGGCAATCTGCAGGCGCTCCCTGTATAGACGAAAGAGCGTGGTGATATAGTATCTTTAAAAGGCCCTTTGGTAGGCGCAATATTTGCTTACGGCCATACCACCCTGAACACGCCCGATCTCGTCTGATCTCGGAAGCTAAGCAGGGTCGGGCCTGGTCAGTACTTGGATGGGAGACCGCCTGGGAATACCAGGTGCTGTAAGCTTTTTCACTCCTCTTTACAAAAAGCAGAGGGCGCTGCTGCTTTTCAGTGGACACCGACAGGGTGGGAAGGAAATAGCTAGATCATGACTTGCCGGTATAGAAATGACACAAATCCAGTTAAATGATGGCTTTCATCATTCCTAAGCTCATCGATCATTTTCTTTTCAATTTTATGCTAACGTATTCTACATTTCAACAGTAAATATTAATCTTTTTACTGCACTACATTTGTGATCCTTATAGCCACTTTGTACATTCTGATTTGACATTTAAAAGCTGTGAGTGTGTCTGGCAATCTGCAGGCGCTCCCTGTATAGACGAAAGAGCAAGCGTGGTGATATAGTATCTTTAAAAGGCCCTTTGGTAGGCGCAATATTTGCTTACGGCCATACCACCCTGAACACGCCCGATCTCGTCTGATCTCGGAAGCTAAGCAGGGTCGGGCCTGGTCAGTACTTGGATGGGAGACCGCCTGGGAATACCAGGTGCTGTAAGCTTTTTCTCCCTCTTTACAAAAAGCAGAGGCGCTGCTGCTTTTTCAGTGGACACCGACAGGGTGGGAAGGAAATAGCTAGATCATGACTTGCCGGTATAGAAATGACACAAATCCAGTTAAATGATGGCTTTCATCATTCCTAAGCTCATCGATCATTTTCTTTTCAATTTTATGCTAACGTATTCTACATTTCAACAGTAAATATTAATCTTTTTACTGCACTACATTTGTGATCCTTATAGCCACTTTGTACATTCTGATTTGACATTTAAAAGCTGTGAGTGTGTCTGGCAATCTGCAGGCGCTCCCTGTATAGACGAAAGAGCAAAGCGTGGTGATATAGTATCTTTAAAAGGCCCTTTGGTATGCGCAATATTTGCTTACGGCCATACCACCCTGAACACGCCGATCTCGTCTGATCTCGAAGCTAAGCAGGGCTCGGGCCTGGTCAGTACTTGGATGGGAGACCGCCTGGGAATACCAGGTGCTGTAAGCTTTTTCACTCCTCTTTACAAAAAGCAGGGCACTGCTGCTTTTTCAGTGGACACCGACAGGGTGGGAAGGAAATAGCTAGATCCTGACTTGCCGGTATAGAAATGACACAAATCCAGTTAAATGATGGCTTTCATCATTCTAAGCTCATCGATCATTTTCTTTTCAATTTTATGCTAGCATTATTCTACATTTCAACAGTAATTATTAATAATCTTTTTACTGCACTACATTTGTGATCCTTATAGCCACTTTGTACATTCTGATTTGACATTTAAAAGCTGTGAGTGTGTCTGGCAATCTGCAGGCGCTCCCTGTATAGACGAAAGAGCAAAGCGTGGTGATATAGTATCTTTAAAAGGCCCTTTGGTAGGCGCAATATTTGCTTACGGCCATACCTGAACACGCCCGATCTCTCGTCTGATCTTGGAAGCTAAGCAGAATTCGGGCCTGGTCCCAGTACTGGATGGAGACCATGGGAATACCAGGTGCTGTAAGCTTTTTCACTCCTCTTTACAAAAAGCAGAGGCGCTGCTGCTTTTTCAGTGGACACCACGACAGGGTGGGAAGGAAATAGCTAGATCATGACTTGCCGGTATAGAAATGACACAAATCCAGTTAAATGATGGCTTTCATCATTCCCTAAGCTCATCGATCATTTTCTTTTCAATTTTATGCTAACGTATTCTACATTTCAACAGTAAATATTAATCTTTTTACTGCACTACATTTGTGATCCTTATAGCCACTTTGTACATTCTGATTTTACATTTAAAAGCTGTGAGTGTGTCTGGCAATCTGCGAGCTCCCTGTATAGACGAAAGAGCAAGCGTGGTGATATAGTATCTTTAAAAGGCCCTTTGGTAGGCGCAATATTTATACAGCCATACCACCTGAACACGCCCGGTCTCGTCTGATCTCGGAAGCTAAGCAGGGTCGGGCCTGGTCAGTACTTGGATGGGAGACCGCCTGGGAATACCAGGTGCTGTAACTTTTTCACTCCTCTTTACAAAAAGCAGGCGCTGTTGCTTTTTCAGTGGTTACCGACAGGGTGGGAAGAAATAGCTAGATCATGACTTGCCGGTATAAATGACACAAATCCAGTTAAATGATGGCTTTCATCATTCCTAAGCTCATCGATCATTTTCTTTTCAATTTTATGCTAACGTATTCTACATTTCAACAGTAAATATTAATCTTTTTACTGCACACTACATTTGTGATCCTATAGCCACTTTGTACATTCTGATTTGACATTTAAAAGCTGTGAGTGTGTCTGGCAATCTGCAGGCGCTCCCTGTATAGACGAAAGGCAAAGCGTGAGTGATATGAGTATCTTTAAAAGGCCCTTTGGTAGGCGCAATATTTGCTTACGGCCATACCACCCTGAACACGCCCGATCTGCGTCTGATCTCGGAAGCTAAGCAGGTCGGGCCTGATCCCAGTACTTGGATGGGAGACCGCCTGGGAATACCAGGTGCTGTAAGCTTTTTCACTCCTCTTTACAAAAAGCAGAGAGCGCTGCTGCTTTCAGTGGACATGGACAGGGTGGGAAGGAAATAACTAGATCATGACTTGCCGGTATAGAAATGACACAAATCCAGTTAAATGATGGCTTTCATCATTCCTAAGCTCATCGATCATTTTTTTTTCAATTTTATGCTAACGTATTCTACATTTCAACAGTAAATATTAATCTTTTTACTGCACTACATTTGTGATCCTTATAGCCACTTTGTACATTCTGATTTGACATTTAAAAGCTGTGAAAAGTGTGTCTGGCAATCTGCAGGTGCTCCCTGTAAACGAAGAGCAAAGCATGGTGATATAGTATCTTTAAAGGCCCTTTGGTAGGCGCAATATTTGCTTACGGCCATACCACCCTGGTACGCCGATCTGTCTGATCTTGGAAGCTAAGCAGGGTCGGGCCTGGTCAGTACTTGGATGGGAGACCGCCTGGGAATACCAGGTGCTGTAAGCTTTTTCCTCCTCTTTACAAAAAGCAGAGGGCGCTGCTGCTTTTTCAGTGGACACCGACAGGGTGGGAAGGAAATAGCTAGATCATGACTTGCCGGTATAGAAATGACACAAATCCAGTTAAATGATGGCTTTCATCATTCCTAAGCTCATCGATCATTTTCTTTTCAATTTTATGCTAACGTATTCTACATTTCAACAGTAAATATTAATCTTTTTACTGCACTACATTTGTGATCCTTATAGCCACTTTGTACATTCTGATTTGACATTTAAAAGCTGTGAGTGTGTCTGGCAATCTGCAGGCGCTCCCTGTATAGACGAAAGAGCAAAGCGTGGTGATATAGTATCTTTAAAAGGCCCTTTGGTAGGCGCAATATTTGCTTACGGCCATACCACCCTGAACACGCCCGATCTCGTCTGATCTCGGAAGCTAAGCAGGGTCGGGCCTGGTCAGTACTTGGATGGGAGACCGCCTGGGAATACCAGGTGCTGTAAGCTTTTTCACTCCTCTTTACAAAAAGCAGAGGGCGCTGCTGCTTTTTCAGTGGACACCGACAGGGTGGGAAGGAAATAGCTAGATCATGACTTGCCGGTATAGAAATGACACAAATCCAGTTAAATGATGGCTTTCATCATTCCTAAGCTCATCGATCATTTTCTTTTCAATTTTATGCTAACGTATTCTACATTTCAACAGTAAATATTAATCTTTTTACTGCACTACATTTGTGATCCTTATAGCCACTTTGTACATTCTGATTTGACATTTAAAAGCTGTGAGTGTGTCTGGCAATCTGCAGGCGCTCCCTGTATAGACGAAAGAGCAAAGCGTGGTGATATAGTATCTTTAAAAGGCCCTTTGGTAGGCGCAATATTTGCTTACGGCCATACCACCCTGAACCACGCC